>NW_017307172.1:709175-716525 GCF_000935625.1 Nanorana parkeri
AAGGTAAACTCGGACAGTCTGCCTCAAAGAGAGGAGATACAAAATCTTCCTGCAATGTATTTACAGGTCATAGGTTTAACATTATGTCACAGAGCCAAAGAGCTCATGTAAACTCTCCATTCGTGCTGCATCATGAAAGAGAAAGACCACAGTATGACAAAAAAAGAAGTAATTTACCACCTTACTCGATTATTATTTTCATTATGCTAAATGATCAGAACCATCATCAAATCAACAGACAATCTTAGGGTTCTGAAGGAGGCGTGACCTCTGAAACGCATAAACCACTAACTACCAGGGAGGACGAACAGCCGGAGGATAAGCACCTCTAGTTCTGACCCTTACATGCCTGTTTTTACTCGACTTTTGTGAGTACCATTACATCAGTTTTTATCTGTTTATTAAAAAGTTTTTACGCGATGGAGGCGCTCTCTGTGTCTTGTCTATCATCAAATCATTTTAATGTATAAAGTACTCTTTTCTTCTCAGGATATCCTATCAGTATATCTAGTATGCTGAATTAGCAAATGTCTGAACTTGTTTTTCCTCCTTTAACTACTTGAGGACCTGTGTATGTATGTATGTATGTGTGTGTATATATACACACACACATACATACATACATATTTCCTGGTGCATCATGGCAGCACACAACGGGTTAATGCTCCGCCCCTTAACCACATAGGACAAGCCCATTATAAGTTTTGGCTCCCCACAGCCTTCTTTTTTCTGTCCTCGCCATGGACGAGCCTACTAACTTTTTCCTGTTACCCTTTAGATTTTTTTCCCTTACCTGGCCGTTCTGCAGCTTCCCACACAGGGTCATGTCTGCCCTGCTGTGACGCCTCTGCCTTTTAACAAGGTATACAAGCGGGGGGACACGCTCTGCAGCCCGGGTCTGGCATTTGAAGGCTCCATTGAGCCTAGCTCCTATCGTCTCGGCAGCCGGACTTGGCCTCTCTCCTATCCCTTCTGTCTTCCACTGTCTTCCACTACTGTGCTCCAGCCGCGTCATCGCGGTCTTTGGCAAAATGGCGGCGGCCATTCTGTGCATGAGCGGACCGCCGCGGCGACGGGCTTCAGGAAAATGGAGGCTCGGGCGCATGCGCAGACGCTCACTATTTAAATGGCGGAGGCGGGAGAGTCTCTCTCTGTCCCACTACAGCCAGGTGAAACGCAGCCTCTCTGGGCCCAGTACAGGTAAAATCAGTATATGTTTCTCTCCTTACTCTCCTACTCTTTGCTTTGTCTTATCTTCCTTTCTGCTTCACAGACCATGTCCGATGACGCTGCCTCACAAGGTGCTGCATCCTCAAAGAGGTAAAGCCGGGTGTGTTTCTTGCTATTTACTTAGAGAGACAGTGAGGGGTTGCTTATACAACGTTATATTTTGCAGCCCTCCTCACGAACATCGCACCCACTCGAGACGGCGATCTCCGTAGCCTCAGATCCATCACAGACGGGATACCAGCTCCCAGCCTGTCCGCCGTACGAGGTCAGCAAGAGTCCTGACCATAACAACTGCTGGGCATGTGGCAACCCGGCCCTGAAGGATAAATTGGTGTGTCGAGCCTGTCTGATGGAGGCTACCCATGACCAGGGGCCTCCGGTGCTGGATGTGGTTTCACTGATCAAACAGTCGGTGAGAGAGCTTCCAAGAGCTCACAGGATCTTACTCTACGCAACCTTCCACATCACAGTCCTTGAATGCTCCGGACTCCATTTCTAGTGACCCCGACGATACGGACACTAGGGATCTGGCAATTCCCTCGGGATTTGATTTCTCCTTGATCAATCCCTTCATTACGGCAATCAATTGGGAGGAAGATGTCCAACAGCCCGCTAAGGCTAGGAAATACTTCCCTCATCTTAGAAAGGAGAGGAATACATTCCCTTATATGATCAAGATAAAAGAGCTCATAATGCAAGAGTGGTGCAAGGTAGAGAAGAAGCCATGCCTCAATAATAGGCTGGCCAAGTTGAACCCGTTTAAAGACACGTGACCTTGCCCATGGACAACGCAGTCTCCTTCAAAGATCCTTTGGATAGGAAAGCAGATTTGGATATTAGTAGAACGTATACAGCCGCAGGCAATGCCTGTCATCCAGCCATCACACTCACGGCAGTATCTCGTGCTATTCCAATGTGGATCCAGAAAATCGATCACGCTCTTAGGACAGACGTCGACAAGGATAAGATCATAGACGCTCTTCAGGACTTGCGCCTGGCAGGCGACTTAGTCGGAGAGGCGGCCATGGACACCATTAGGTGCTAGGCCCAAACCATGTTGGACATGGTCACCGCCAAGAGGGCCATGTGGCTCAGACCCTGGTCTGCTGATGCGTCCTCTAAGTCCAACTGGTGTCACATCCCATACGACGGCTAAAACCTGTTTGGCGGGAAGATGGAGACCGCAATCACCAAGTTTTCCGGCGGGAAATGTGGTCTACTCCCCCAGGACAGGAAATTCAGGAAAGGCTACCGATCAATCATCAAAAGACCGCAGCCAGAGAGCGTGAAAGACTCCCGCTCCTACAGGCCTGGACGAGAATTCTGTTGCACCTGGAAAGGAGCTCAGTCTTCCACGCTGAAGTTTCCCAAGCAACCAACAGCAATAAGTGCGCAGGACTCTAAGAAGCCGTTTTGACGGTACAGGCGGCCACTCTTGTCCAGTGGGTGGCCGTCAGCTATTGTTAGCGGAGCCATGGACCGCAGCCACCAGAGACGACTGGGTGCAGGCTACCATATCTCAAGGTCATCAGTGGAGGTTCAAAAAACATCCCCCCCCCCCCACGCCAGGTTCGTAGAGACCAGGCTCCCCACTTCCACACCCTGTGCCCAAGTTCTAATCGAATACGTCAAAAGCCTACTTCAAAAGGGTACAATCTGTCCGGTTCCGCCGCCCGAGCGATTCTCTGGATTCTACTCGCCTCTATTTCTAGTGAAAAAGAAGACGGGGGACCCAAGACCAGTCCTGGATTTGAAGGACTTGAACACCAACATTCGGGTTCCTACCTTCCGAATGGAGGCTCTACAAACCATTCTCCCATTGATCCGGCTCCAGGATTGGATGGCTTCGGTGGACTTCCTGGATGCCTACTTTCATATTCCCATACACAGGAAGTTCAAAGGATTTCTAAGGTTCGCAATCCTGGGGTACCATTTCCAATTCCGGTGCCTCCTATTGGGAATATCAACAGCCCCGAGAACATTCTCGAAAATCATCCTCTCTTGTGGCGCACATGAGGTGGCAAGGGCTAAGGCTAAACCCCTACCTAGACGACTTTCTCCTACTGGCGCAGGACCACCAGGTCCTCATTCAGCACGTGGGGATCTTGATATCGACCCTGCAAACCTTTGGCTGGCTGATCAACTTCGAGAAGTCCAGCCTGGTCCCGGCACAGCGTTTGATCTTTCTGGGGGCCCTACTGGACACCCAGAACAACACTGTCTTCCATAGGAAAAGATCGACAGGATCCTCGCCAGAGTGAGGTGGGCGCTGGCAGTTCGGTTTCTTTCAGCACGCCAATGTCTATCCATTTTGTGACTTCTTTCCTCCACGATCCCTATGGTGAGATGGGCACATTGGAGGCTACGCCACTTCCAGTCCGGGTTCCTGTGGCAATGGAACAGAGCGGATCTCATGCAGAGGATTTTTCTCTCCCTAAAGATGAAGACTTCTGTGTGGTGGTGGACCAGCCGAAAACACCTCACCCAACACCATTGTGGTGACTTCAGACGCCAGCAAAGTGGGATGGGGTGCACATTGCCAGGGTCTGGTAGCCCAATGCAACTAGAACTTCTGCTCGGAATCAGTCACCTCAAGCGTCCTGGAGATCCGGACAGCATTCAAAGCCCTACAGGCTTTTGCTCACCTGCTGCACAGTCGGACGGTCCATTTATTAGCGGACAACATATCAGCGGTGGTCTACATACAGAGGCAAGGGGGGACATGCAGCAGAACCCTGCTCAAAAAAGTGGAGTCGGTATTGTCCTGGGCTCAATCCCACCTAAGGGACCTCAAGGCCACATATCTGCCCGGGGATCAGAATGTCCTGGCAGACTACTTGAGTCGCCATCCTATCCGCAACAACGAATGGGAACTGAATTGGGAGGTCTTTCAGGACATCACCAGCCGCTGGGGTACACCAGACATCGACTTGATGGCTACACAAGAGAACAGGAAGTGGTCGCGATTCCTGTCTAGGTTTCCCACTCCACAGGCATTCGGTACCGATGCCCTGACCTTCCCGTGCGATTTTACCATCGGCTACGTCTTTCCTCCGTACCCCAATAGGGAGGTTGCTGCACAGGGTATCAGTTTCCGGGCATCATAATAGCAATCATACCATACTGGCCTGGGCGGCCATGGTTCTCCCTACTCAGTCACCTGAGCGTTCAACCTCCTATCCTCCTGCCTCCACGCCAGGACTTTCTGGTCCAGGGCCCGTTCCTACATCTAACACCAGAGAGGCTTCATCTGATGGCCTGGAAATTGAGCGTCGCAGTCTATCGCACCTAGGCTGCTCCTCCTCGGTCATATCTACCCTATTGAAAGCTAGGAAAGCGTCCACCAATGACACATACCGGGATATCTGGACCAGGTTTATCTATGCAGCAGAGAAGGGGGGTTTTGACCCAGAAACCCCCTCAGTCTCCAACGTACTCAACTTCTTGCAAAACGGCCTGGACTTAGGACTCAGCTGGAACAAGCTCAGAGTACATGTCTCTGCAGTCTCTGCTTTAACAAACACCAGATGGGCACTCAATCCGCTAATCATGCGCTTTTTGAAGGCATGTTTCAAGCTTCAACCTCCAAGGAAGATTCTTTTCCCTCAATGGGATCTCTCTTTAGTCATTTCAGCCCTGTCAGCTGCACCTTTCCATCCTAATGCTACTTCCACTGTGTGGAATTTGACCCTAAAAACCATTTTTCTGGTTGCCATCACATCAGCAAAACGCATGTCAGGAACTACAGGCGTTATCCTACAAGGATCCCTACTGTGTTTTTTTCCAGGACAGAGTTGTACTCAGGCCTTCTCCGAACTTCTTGCCGAAGGTGTCAACTCCCTTTCACATAGACCAAGAGCTGGTGCTTCCCTTCTTCCAGGACGAAGAAGGCAACCCACACGCGCTTGAGCTAAAGGACGCTCTTAGCTCCTACATCTCAGCCACTACTCCCTTCAGAAAGCAAGACTGTCTCTTCATCGTTCCTAAGGGCATTAGGAGAGGTCAAGCAGCCTCTGCAAAAACCATAGCCTCTAACCTGGTTAAGGCCATCCAGAAAGCTTACTCGCTGAGAGGCCTTCCGATCCCAGCAAAAATCCGGGCTCACTTGACTAGGGGTGTCGCAGCATCTTGGGCAGCTTTTTCCAGGGTCTCTGCAGAAACCGTATGCAAGGCAGCTACATGGTCCTCCAGTCACACCTTTATGAACCACTACCGAATTGACCCTTCTCAGCTGACGACCTTGGCCTTTGGCAGAGCCATAATCTCTTCTAGCACTGGTATTTAAGAATTTTGTATACCTTTTATATAATATTAATAATTTATATTGAGCATCCCACCCTGTTGATCATTATTTCCCATTGTGTGCTGCCATGATGCGCCAGGAAAACGGACGATTGTATACTTACCTTCGGTAATCGTCCTTTCCTGGTGCATCTTCATGGCAGCACACCTCTTCCCACCCTTCCATGGCTCGTGATTGTTACGTGAATGCCGTGGGCAGTGGGGAGCCAAGACTTATAATGGGCTTGTCCTATGGGGTTAAGGGGCAGAGCATTAACCCGTTGTGTGCTGCCATGAAGATGCACCAGGAAAGGAAGATTACCGAAGGTAAGTATACAATCTTCCGTTATATACAGGCAGTCCCTGGGTTACATACAAGATAGGGACTTTAGGTTTGTACTTAAGTTGAATTTGTATGCAAGTCGGAACAGGTAAGTTTTTTAAGTGCAACTCCAGCCAAAAAAATTTACAATATCCAATAGCAGGCTGGGTATGGCTCCCAGCCTGAAATGAAGAGGAGGCAGGAGGCGGGGCAGAGGAGCCGCGGCCGGACAAGGAGAGCGGAGGATCGTCCAGACCGGGGAAGCCGACGGATCGGCAGAAGAGGCCGGGACATCAGCGGAGGTAAGGGGGGCAGCTTAGGAATGCAGCGGTCTGTGTCCCCGCTGCCTCCGCCAACACAGGTGGGGAGAGCAGCGGGACACAAGCCGCTGCAGCCACAGTTCTCACAAATGTACCGTCATTATGCATGACTGAATAAATGTCAAAGTACCACAGCACTGAATTCTGAAAAATGGCCTGGACAGGAAGGGGGTTTAACACCCGGTCAGCAAGTGGTTAAAATAAAAAATACACAAATGCAGCGTTACAAAAGTTTACTTCAGAATAAAGCGGTATGCACATTGGTTTAAATCGCACTGCACTGGAATGCAGGGTATTGTGTGCGTTCCAGTGCAGGCAATCACACTGCAGACGGGATGTGCATTTGGGATCCATTGAAAATAATGGCACTGCAACGCACCACCTGCAGCAAAAATTTGTCATGCTGAAACTGAAAATGACTTTTCCCACCTTTTATACAGTAATGGCCCAGAATATTGGCACTGCTGCATTTCTGATAGATAATGCACCACTTCACACAGAAAATTGTTGCAATTACAAATGCTTTGAATGGCCCTTTTCTATCCCCCCCAAAAAAGCAAAATTGAAAATATTTTGTGCTTAAACAGAGAGCACAAAAGCACAAAATATTTTCAATTTTGCTTTTTTGGGGGGGATAGAAAAGGGCCATTCAAAGCCCCGACTACACAGATCTTGAACTTAATCACGTTAATATAGATATATAGGTGAATATGGTATCTAAGACCGCCCGGATATATCAGCCACTATACTTAGGGATAGAGGGAGAGCACTATAAACATGTAAAATTCACCATATTTGAATACAAAATGAAACACAGACTTCTATACAAATTAAGCACTATGATCATTTTCTAGCACTGTGAAGGTATATTGGATTCCCTGTGCGTCTCTGGTTCCGCCAGGTGACACTCTGTTTCAGAGTAGACGAGATTAACCCCATCACCCTGGAGGGGGATGAAAGTCCTCTCCAGGATCTTGCAGTTCCGGGTTGAAATAGTCGAGTAGAAAGGTAATACAATTCAATTAGATTTATATAGATATATGTATGATAACTCACTATGCTTCTGATATATCTAGACCAATGAATGTGTTCTTTGTAAAATATGATTATCGAATACAAACAATGATGAATTATCTGTATATATTGAACAACACCGTCCTGTGACAGCGCTGTCTCCGCCCCCACACCGCTCTGCCG
>NW_017307173.1:0-11998 GCF_000935625.1 Nanorana parkeri
AAAGTGCAAGCAGGGCACTGGACAAAGCTCTAGGAACAAAACTGAAATTAAATGGTTTGATACAGAAATCTAATCATAGCAGATTACATTGTATTCTGTGTATATTGCATGTTTTCACTTTTGAATTTCCCGCTGTGACGCCGAAAACAAAACTAAAAGTCGGATACCGGCATCGGCCGGGCGCACACAGCAAAGGACACCGTGGGCTCGTAGGGACAAGGTAAGTGATACCCTGAGTGTGGCTCGGGGTTACCGCTATTGGTACTGAAAATTAACCCCGAGCCACACTCTGGAATACTGCCAGGGAGGTTAAGATAAGGGTGAAGTTTCTCTTTAAATAATATTTAATAAAGGCTATAGAGGGATATGTAGAGGGTGGAAACCTAAAGAATACAGACAGGTTTTACCTTACTGGAATCATTTCTGGCTGCACTTTTCACATAATTATTGCCCTGCATGACCTAATTTCCTCTTTTTTCTTCAACACAAAGTGGAATTCCAGAAAGAATATATATTCGGGTGGCTCTTGGAGGGATTTGGTAGGGTGCTGGCAGATATACAGTATATACAGTATATATAGGAGCGCTGCTGATTGAGAGTAGAGGGTAAAGGTGCCCATACACCTTACGATTATCGGACGAAACGTTTCGTCCGATGATGGAATAGTCATACGATTTTCGTACGGCAGCCCCATCCTGCTCCGATGATCGCGAGATTAATTTAGCCGTAATTAACAAAAAGCACCTGGACGAAATGCGGTAATTGATTTGTCGTATTTTGCGCAGTGTAGATTGTACGACTTTTGACGGACGGAAACGCCAGCAAACTTACGACAATCGTACTATCGAGCAAAGTTTTCAAACATGCTTGACCATCAAAAGTCGTACGATTGTACAGTAATGTCGGTCGGACACTGCAATGCACACATACCATTATCGGACGAAAAGTCGATCGCATACGAAATTCGTCCGATAATCGTGAGGTGTATGGGCACCTTTAGGATTATTTCCAATTGCTTGGCTGAGTCAAGGATAGGAAGTTGTGATATTTTCAAGGTCATTAAACTGCTAAGTTAAATATGCGAAAAGTGATATTTTAAAGGTATGTTAGTGGTATGTCTGAGTGTGATATTTCCAGGGACACTAACTTTCTGATTCATAACTGTCAAATTGTGACCCCACTACAGTAATCAGCAGGTCTCAAAACACTTAAGAACAGGGGTAGGCAAACCTAGGCCCTCCAGCTGTTGTGGAACTACACGTCCCGTAGAGGATTGCAAGACTGACAGCCACAGGCATGATTCCAGAGGCAGATGCATGATAGTATTTGTAGTTTTACCACAGCTGGAGGGCCAGAGTTTGGCTACCCCTGCTTTAGAGCAATGTGCCTTTGTATATTGTGTTTGGGACATGCCTCAACTCCCTCATAAGTCCATTAAGGGTATTAAACATCCAGGATATATAACCCAAAAGAAAGAAATACAGACCTCCAAAAGTTAACATTTGTTTTAATTAAAAAAAATATGTTTTAAGATGGTTAGCAGGAACACTCACATGTATTAATTGCATAACAGCACTGCTTTTTTACTACAAAATGAAGCCAGGTCCTCAGGTTCCAAACACCACTAGTACTAGTACCACTAGTACCACATACCCTTTAATTAATGTAGTTCTATGTATTTACTATAATCATGTTACGTTTGTTAATGCCACCCAGTTGCTGTCCTGAAAGAACTCAATGAGATGCCAAAGACTTACCTGTTTGGTGGGCGAGGTGGGGAAAAGTCCCTCATTTCAAGAGCTACAGGGGCCGCTTCTATCTGACACATTTGGGTATGCTAGAGTGTACCCCTCCGTGCTTCCACCGATCCCTAGGTCACTACTGTGTCCTGTAGTGATGTATGGTTCAGCAGCAGATACATTATCCAACACACCAAGTAGTGCCAGATAACAATGGCACCTGTGGCTCTTGCCCATTGGACCTCTAAGTATTCAGGATAATTTCTACAAGGCACCTCTCACTGATTCTTTTTAGGATACTGCTTTAAAGTAAATTCAAAGGTTGTTTTTAATATTCTCAAATCTGCAGCTTTCATTAAAAGAATACCTTTTGATACTACAATAAGGGCCAGAATCTTCCTGTTACTGGGTGACAACTGTTTTTCAGCTGTGCTCTTGCATTTCCACATGTGCCCCCAGGTGGAGGCTACAAGCGGTCAAGCCAGCACACATTGCACTGGTATGGTCCACCTGCCGTTGTCACTGTAAAGAAGGAAGTCAAGAAACTGATGTGCAGCCAGTGCTGAATTGAGCGCATGTAGACAGGAAGTGGCTGCAGGTCAGCAGTGCTGAAAATAGTATATTATGAAAAGACATGGCAAATGTTTGATAGACAGTGCTTTAGCAAACTAAATGTCATCCAGTTTAGGGTTTACATCTACTTTAAATATCACATCAACAAACATTGTTACTTCAAAAAAAGATATTAAAGATTGAATAAGGAACATATGAAATAGCCTCACCTCTACTTAAACAACTTGGCCATTCCTGTGAAAGATTGCCTTTGCACTCAAGAGGAATCTCTAGATAACAGGTCCTTTAACCACTTGAGCACCTTAGACATAGGAGATAGTTCCTAAAATGCAGCAATGTTTCCAAGGCATATCTCATACGTCCTGCTGCTCTTGCCACCAAACACCAGCCACATGTAGTGGAACTGCTATTTATTACATAGCAGGAGCAGATGTCAAAATGCCGCTGCTCCTGTGTAAAATTACACTTACAGACAGTCTGCAAGTGTCATTGAGTATACACAGCCTAACAGTTTCATAGTATTTACTATTTCATTCATATATAGATCAACCTTACAAAATGTGCTCCTTATTAACCCTTATTCAACCCTAATGAGCTCTAATTAACTTTTTCTCTTCCCTTCTCCTCTCAGCTATTATTTTCTGCCTATTTTATATTTCTATTTTAATTTGACAAATAATATTTATTAGGGCTGCAACAACTAATCGACATAATCGATTATAATCGATTAATATTTATTTATTTTTTCACTTTCATTCATTTTGCTGTTTTTTCCCCTCAGTATCACATTAAGGAAATGCGCTAAATTTTAAAATAATGCAAATAACTTTGTCATGCTTGTAAACATAATTTAATGTCATTTTATAACAGGACACATTTTAGAATAAAATGGATACTTTTTATTTACAGTAACACAGTAATTTGTTTTGGTGGTTTTATGTATTTTAGACTATAGAATAGATAATATGTGTCCCCCCCAAAAGAACAATGAGGGGAATTTATCAAAATTGGAGCAGACAAAATCTGGAGCAGCTGTGCAGAGCAACAAATCAGCTTCTCTTTTTCATTTACAAATCTTAACTGAACAAACTGAAGAGCGAAGCTGATTGGTTGCCATGCATAGCTGCTCCAGGTTTTGCCTGCTCCAGTTTTAATAAATTCCCCTCACTGTATTTATTACTTTGTTATAGTAAGTAATGACAAAATCATTGCCAAATAAACAGAGACATAGCTTAAATGTTAAAAAATTATACAAATTCTTCAAATGGGGGCACAATAGAATGCCAGGTGGTATTACCCATATTTATTTATATAAAAATTATTACAAAATAAAAAAAATAACAGGGTACCATTAAATGCAAATCTTCAGCCTCTTGGCCAACCATTTGAAATGCTTTAGGGTTACACCATTTAAAGTGATATTAAAGCCAAAAGGTTTTATCTATTTCAAATGCTGATTAAATCACTTACAATGAATGCTGCTTCTTGATGTTTAAAATTTTTAGTTTCCTAAAGAATCAGCTGGTTATCTGAGCACTGGCCATGATATCCTGTTTGAGCGTGGCTCCTTTCCCTTGCAGGGTCTTATAGAGGCAACCTTGTGTATGCTAGTAAGCTGTGTTGTCTCCACAAACACACAGACACAGCAAGGCAAGTCATTTCCCTGCTCACTGCTCCCCTCTCCACCTTCCTTCTTCCACACTTCTCCAAGCTAGTAGATGGATAGTTAATGGAAACACTCTGTCCCTTGTGATCTTGTCCTGGACAGGAAGTTCAGGGAAGATGAGCTGAGTGAGTTGCAGTCAGCTGTTCAGAAACAATTGCTTGAGCAAACATGTAAATACTTTGCTGGGCAATGTATATTTATTTGATTTGATCTGGATTCATTATTGAAAAATAATTTGAGAGTTTAATATTACTTTAATTTGAAAAAAGAAACACCTATATACACAACAACACTCCAACTACATAATGTACATATGAACACAATTAAGACACAGACTTACAGAATATAAAACCTTTATTGCACTACATTTAATAGGTTATCCCTCTACTTGTTAGGGGTTTAGAAATAAAACAGGCATATGTTTAGTATGATGTTAAACATTAACCCCTTCATGACTGAGGCCCTTTTTTCCATTTTTGCACCCATGTTATATTCCACATTTTAGGCCTGAAAATGACGTAAAACCCCCCAACATTATATATTTTCTGAATGCCAAGACCCTATAGAATAAAATGGTGGTAGTTGAAAATTTTTATGTTGCGCAATATTAGCGCAACTCCTTATTAAACCCCAAAATTTAGTGACAAATTTAATTAAATGCCCCAAAACACAACAAATTACCCATTTTTTTAATGAACTCAATACAGCTGTATCTGTTAATTAGGACTTTTGGACATTACGTTGTGTTTTGTCTGCACTTACAGTGATTTTTTTTCTCTACCTGTATGGAATCTATCATTTTAAATGAATAATAATAAACATATGGGATGTACACATCGACAGTATAACATTTTAATTCTATATGTGCTACACATTTAAAAAATATATAGGTTGGATCATTCTTTTTCAAACTTTTAGAGAAAATCTAAAGCCGAAACTTTTTTGTTTGGATAGAACTGGATGTTGGATTCTCAGTAGAGATTGTGCGGTACATCAGATTCTGCCTTTTATTCAGCTGCTGCCTTGCTAACATCAACTCAGAGACTAGAGCTCCATCTTGTGGCACCCTACACTACTACTACCCCCCAGCTGACATATTGGGGGTGATTTACTAACCTAAACACACGCACGCACCAGGTGCGTGTGATTTTCACACAGCAAAATGTATTTATCAACCAAAAAGTCTCTAAAAGCATATTTCCACTAATGCCATAAATGGAAAAACCATGCACATGATGCATATATAATGCTGCTTCACAGTTTAGACAAAAATGGTTAGCTCATGCATTTACATTCCTGCATTCATCAACGCAAGCAACACAACATAGAGCTAATTTACACAACATCACCTTGCAATTCATGCTTGGCTTTGCACAACACACCTGCTGGGTGTGTACACACTACAAAGGTGTCTAGATTCCACCCATAGATCATGCTGGGAGGGAACACACTACAGAGGTGTATACATGTTCGTGGTGTGTTTATAAGGTTAGTAAATCAACCCCATTCATTCATTCATTCACTAAGAAGGGGTGCCTTGAGGAAGGGTTATTATGAAACCCTAAAGGACCAGTATCCAAGTGTGATGTGTCATGGGAAACTATGTGCATGGCAGAGTGTTTTTATTTAGTAAAAATGAATGGAAAAGGAATCATTTCCAAACATCCCAAGCAGTTCCTTATAGATCAGTTTTTTTTGTTAAGCATGTCTTTGCAACTTATCAACACACAGTGCCAGTCTTGTCCATCTTTATATTCAACAGGCCCATAACATGTTTAGGATCATGCAAAGTGAATGAGGGTGAAAATTTGAAGGTTGAAGCAGAATCCTGTTTTGTTGTTGCTTTTTCTCCAATTTGTGTCTGGATTAATATGATCAAGACATGCTTTAAAAACACCATAAGGAGTTTACTAAGCCTTGCACCTATTGCTAGACATGGAGTTACCTGTCGAGCTAACAGGAAATAAACAAGTCTTGTTAGCAAGTCCCCATCAATCATGCTTCTCAGCACATTGTTAGATGTTGTAATTTGTTACCATTCTCTGTTTTTCCATTATTTTGGGGTTAGGTGTAGCAATGGTCACAACTCTAGATAAGTTATTTTTGGTGAAAACATTGAACTCTTCAGAAGTAGGATGATGCCCTGGTGTCAGATACAATAATATATGGTATGCAATATATTGCAAATAACTGTTGAAGGGCTACAATGGTCACAGCATATGTGTGTGATGATGCAAGTTTCGCCTTCAGTCATGTAGAAGACCACCACTATGAGAAAGTTCTTCCCTTGAAATTAATCAGCAAAAAAAAAATAACTTTGGACCAAGGCTACTTGGTAACATCCCAAGGAAAAACTGGTGCTTCTGGGGGGATATGGCAAGTGGACTGGCAGGTCTGACAAAAATGTACAACTTTCTAATCTGTCATCATCTGTCCTTCTCTTTCAATATTTAATCATAGGCACTAAACCTGCCAACCTAAAAAGAATGCAAGGTGGCGTGACAATTGATGTGGCAATATCCTTGGCTAGTAATCAATAACGTGGTTTGTGATCCATATGTCGTTGACATGTGTGTCCACATAGGTAACTTGAAAAGTTTTCAACACCAGCAATGGCAGCGAATACATCTTGGTCAATTGCACATAGTTATTTTCTGCTGATCATAAGAGGTGTATACATGTTCGTGGTGTGTTTATAAGGTTAGTAAATCAACCCCATTCATTCATTCATTCACTAAGAAGGGGTGCCTTGAGGAAGGGTTATTATGAAACCCTAAAGGACCAGTATCCAAGTGTGATGTGTCATGGGAAACTATGTGCATGGCAGAGTGTTTTTATTTAGTAAAAATGAATGGAAAAGGAATCATTTCCAAACATCCCAAGCAGTTCCTTATAGATCAGTTTTTTTTGTTAAGCATGTCTTTGCAACTTACCAACACACAGTGCCAGTCTTGTCCATCTACACACAGTGCCAGTCTTGTCCATCTTTATATTCAACAGGCCCATAACATGTTTAGGATCATGCAAAGTGAATGAGGGTGAAAATTTGAAGGTTGAAGCAGAATCCTGTTTTGTTGTTGCTTTTTCTCCAATTTGTGTCTGGATTAATATGATCAAGACATGCTTTAAAAACACCATAAGGAGTTTACTAAGCCTTGCACCTATTGCTAGACATGGAGTTACCTGTCGAGCTAACAGGAAATAAACAAGTCTTGTTAGCAAGTCCCCATCAATCATGCTTCTCAGCACATTGTTAGATGTTGTAATTTGTTACCATTCTCTGTTTTTCCATTATTTTGGGGTTAGGTGTAGCAATGGTCACAACTCTAGATAAGTTATTTTTGGTGAAAACATTGAACTCTTCAGAAGTAGGATGATGCCCTGGTGTCAGATACAATAATATATGGTATGCAATATATTGCAAATAACTGTTGAAGGGCTACAATGGTCACAGCATATGTGTGTGATGATGCAAGTTTCGCCTTCAGTCATGTAGAAGACCACCACTATGAGAAAGTTCTTCCCTTGAAATTAATCAGCAAAAAAAAAATAACTTTGGACCAAGGCTACTTGGTAACATCCCAAGGAAAAACTGGTGCTTCTGGGGGGATATGGCAAGTGGACTGGCAGGTCTGACAAAAATGTACAACTTTCTAATCTGTCATCATCTGTCCTTCTCTTTCAATATTTAATCATAGGCACTAAACCTGCCAACCTAAAAAGAATGCAAGGTGGCGTGACAATTGATGTGGCAATATCCTTGGCTAGTAATCAATAACGTGGTTTGTGATCCATATGTCGTTGACATGTGTGTCCACATAGGTAACTTGAAAAGTTTTCAACACCAGCAATGGCAGCGAATACATCTTGGTCAATTGCACATAGTTATTTTCTGCTGATCATCTCTATAATTGAGCCTAAACAGCGAAACACATTGAGGGTTGAGGATGAAGGAAGGGAGTTTTTGGACAGTGTGTGTGTTTTGCTCTGTGAATAAAGACTTGTATTTTCCGGTAAAAGATTCTGTAAAGTGTGGCATTTTTTTAAACTTTGATCCTTTCCGCTGATGTCATAGTTTTGGAGTAGAAGGCAATCGATGGTTCTTCTTTGGCATGTGAAAAACTATAACTGACAACAGGACCTACACCATATGAGGATGCATCTGTGGCTAATATTAATGGCCTGTCTTCATCATACTAAACAAGCAGTGAGTCAGAGGTCAGCAGTTGCGTAACTTCCTGAAAGTCCACTTCCAAGGAACTGACTTATCAAGGAAACAATGAAAAGGGTTCTGCAACTGGTGTTTTGTGAGCAAGAAAGATCTGGTGAACACTGAGCTAGACAAGATATGCTTAAACTTCTTTCTTAGATCTTGATTCAGTAGCATTTTTGATCGTCTTCACTGTTAAACAAATACCTAAAGCATTATTTACCCAAAGAAGGTTAGCCTGGTAGCTCCTAACTCACTCTTCACTTCTTTTAATTGGATAGCTGCAGAATCAGAACATGAAAGTACCAACTGAAGACATACAACCAGCATACGGTACTCTCAGATGGATCCTATAGTTAGGACGTCATCTAAATAAGGCACAACACCAGGGCTGCTTGCAAGCAGAGTTTCCATGAATTGCTGAAGTATACCTGATGCAGCAGAAATTCCAAAATGGAGAAATGTACCCTGAAGAGTAATAATAGTCTGAGCTTCGGCAGCAACATCACCCACTAGTTCTTCATAGGCTTATAAGAGATCAAGCTTTGCAAAAAAAATTACTACCATGTTGTGTGGGTAGTGGTTGAGTCTGTGTGACTGGCTCAAGCTAATCTGGTAAAATGATTCATGTGCCAGCCAAAAGCATGTTGTCACTTCTAGTCTTCATGCATATAGGTGCAACTGTAGACTCATGTTTTAAGGACATATCCATTATAGGTTCCAAACTCATCTGCGAAAAGGCCTTATGAAATCCGTCAAGAACTTGGTTAGATGGTTCAGTACTGACAACATGGACACCCTCTATACTAGATTTTACTGGTGCAAACAATTTCTCCCTAACAGACCTTTTTGCTTACCTTTGGCAACCATTAGGGGTAAGATACACTCATATGAGTTATACGGGACATTGACAACAGTGGTCCCGAGTAACTTCAGGCAGATATACAAGGCACATTTAATGCATCTCTGTAATCATTAAAATATCATGAAATGTATTTTTTAAATGCAACCAGTAAAAGCACCATCAATTTCACTAAGGTAGGTAATACTCGGTTAGAATTTCATATGAAGAAAGTTGTTTTGGGTGCGTTTGTTCGAATATCTATCAATTAGTATGGTGCAATCGACAGACGAAAACGACAACATTCCAAAACGTTTTTTGAAGGAGCATGTTGGAAAATGTTTCTAGATGGAACTAATTTCTAACAGTGAATCTGGTTTTCGTTCAGAAACTTAATTCATTTGAAAACAGAATGTTAAATTAAAATGAAACGAAATTTCGAATGACAATCGGCAAGTTTCTGATGCCAGTATCCTACGAATGTCCGTGCAAAAATCTACCCATGTATACCCTACTTAAGTATCAGCCTCTTGCAATCCTTGTACAGCATCACCCCCATGGAGAAAAAGAGAAGCAGCAAAAGGAACCAATTAGGTGTGCTGCAGTTGAAGGAACATGCTGCTAGGAGGAAAGAGCAGAGTGAACAAAAAAAAGATTTGAGCTCACTAGTATGCTGCTTTACCTTTCACTCTTCAGTCAAGCCTGGAGGATGGGACTTGTCAAAGTGGAAGTACAGCAGACGAAGTTCCGGTCCACTCTGCTGCCAGACAGGGATGAGCTGTATAAATCTCCAAACCGGATGGACAGAAATACAAGTATCATTAAAGTATTCTCCTGACTAGTTGTCCTGCTCATATACTATAAAGCCTTGAAATTGTTTTTTCTTATTTTATTTTTTTCGTTCTTTACTTTTGTTTTTCTTTATAAAGATTTTTCCGTTTTTACTATTAACATTTCCCCCGTTTTCTTGAAGGTTTTTAAATTTAAACTTGTTTTTTTGCAATTTTCCACTGATTTATAACATGTTTGCATATTATTAAAAGAAACTGTGAATCCCCCCTCCACTGTAAACTGTAGAAATTCCTTTTTTTTTATTAATAAAAGCAAAAACAAAAGATGAAATAACACATTTGAGGACAATGTATGAGATGACATGTATTGCCTCTGGCTGAATAATGAGCAGATTCTGTGTATTTTGTATTTTATCCAAAATATATCTTTGACAAGAGTGTTTTATTTCTGACATACAATTGTTTTTTTTTTTGCAATGCAAATAATTTGCAGAATTTCTCTAGTTCTTGGTAATTATAATCATATGTAGGACATCATTACCAAACAGCTTTACTTTTTTTTTCAGAAAGATATTAAAGAGGTTTTCTTCCTGATTTTCCATACTTTTTTTCAATCACTATTATTATTCTTACTTTTTAAACAGACATAATATATATATAGTCTGTTCAGTTACTGCCTGAGCCCCTACAGGAGGAACATACTATGGGGTCTATTCACAAAGCTGCCGAAGGATCTGGCCGTAGCTTCGGAATTCCAGGTACTCTGACCTGATGTTACTTTTCCAGCAGAAAAGCTAGAGATCACAGTATAAGGAGGGAATACCTATTTCCTTTGCTCCTCAGCTCCATCCAGTGGCCATAATGCAGTATATTCCAAATGTTAAAGTGACACTAAACTCAGCAGTTAAACCTTAAAAATGCATTCAAGTGCCTTAACTATTAACAAAAATGTATATTATGTGGGTATCACTCAGCTGTTGATCCTCAATTGATCTCTGTCCTTCCTTCTGGAGAGTGGCTGCTTTTCTCCTACATCAACGCACTCGCAGTGTATGGCCAACTTAGGGCTGATTGACTGTTCAGTAATGAGACGGGAGGCTTACTGATGATGTAGGGTTTACTACCCGTTAGGTCTTCCATTCCAAAATATCCCACCTAAAGAGAAAAAAATATCCCCAAGTATTCTAAGTGCAGCAAGGTGCCAAATTCCACTGAACTGAAGATTGAAGTCAGAGGCGGCTCTAGAGTTTGCGAGGCCTTAGGCAAAACCTAAACATGAGGCCCGTGGGGTCTTACCAGGGCTCTTACCAGGGCTCTGTGTGGTTTAACCAGGCTGGTGAGACCAACGTGAGACCCCAGGGTCTCATCGGGGATCTGTAGAGTTTTGCAAGGGCTCTGTAGGGTCTCGGCAGGGCTTTGTAGGCTCTCGCCACCCTGGTTAGACCCCTCAGATCCCTGGTGAGACCCCACAGTGCCCTGGTGAGACCAGGGCTATGTGGGGTCTCACCAGGGCTCCGTCTGGTCTCACCAGGGCAAGATGGGGTCTCACCAGGGCTATGTGGGGTCTCACCAGCCTGGTTAGACCCCTTTAGGGCCCTGGTGAGACCCCTTAGAGCCCTGTTTAAAACACCACCAGCACCAGGGCCTCACCAGGGCTCTGTGGGGTCTCACCAGGGCTTTGTCTGGTCTCACAAGGGCGAGATAGGGTCTCACCAGCACCAGGGCTCCGTAGGGTCTCACCGGTGCTCTGTGGGGTCTCAACAGCCTGGTTAGACCCTTCAGGGCCCTGGTGAGACCCCACATAGCCCTGGGGATGGTGAGACCCTACACAGCCCAGGTGAGACCCTACTGGTTAAACCAGGGCACTGTGGGTTCTCACCAGGGCTCTGTCTGATCTCACCAGGGCGAGATAGGGTCTCACCAGCACCAGGGCTCCGCAGCGTCTCACCGATGCTCTGTGGGGTTTCAACAGCCTGGTTAGACCCCTTCAGGGCCCTTGTGAGACCACACAAAGCCCTGGTTAAACCAGGGCGCTGAGGGGGCCTCACCAGGGTAGCAGGGTTCTGTGGGGTCTCCTCAGGGCCCTGTGGGGTCTAACCATCCTTGTTAGTCCCGCAGAGCCCTGGTGAGACCCCTCAAAGCCCTGGTGAGACCCCTTTAGTGCCCTGATGAGACCCC
>NW_017307173.1:12047-20269 GCF_000935625.1 Nanorana parkeri
TGCTCGCCCTCCCTCCTGGCTGTCTCTCTTTGCTCGCCCTCCCTCCTGGCTGTCTCTCTTTGCTCGCCCTCTCTCCTGGCTGTCTCTCTTTGCTCGCCCTCTCTCCTGGCTGTCTCTCTTTGCCCGCCCTCCCTCCTGGCTGCCTCTCTTTGCTCGCCCCCCCCTTCTGGCTGTCTCTCTTTGCTCGCCCTCTCTCTTTGCTCGCCCTCCCTCCTGGCTGTCTCTCTTCGCTCGCCCTATCTCCTGGCTGTCTCTCTTCGCTCTCCCTCCTGGCTGTCTCTCTTTTGCTTGCTCTCTCTCCTGGCTGTCTCTCTTTTGCTCGCTCTCCCTCCTGGCTGTCTCTCTTCGCTCTTGCCTGTATGTTCTGCAAAAAAAATAAAATGCTACACACTGCTAGAGCGTTGGGGTTTTGCTCTAAGAAAAGGTGGCAACCCTAATCAGCTCACCTCCCGGTGAAAGGGGACCAGGGCTGGATCTAGCAAAAAGCTGAGGGTGTCGGGAAGAGAGGGGGGGCGGAGTTTTGACCTGTGCAGTCTGTAAAATCCATGCATTGGCCCTGGGCCCCTCGCTGGACATCCGCCTCGCTCTACCATCACTTATCACAGTTCAATTTAAATATTTTCATTATGGTTGTAAGTGGGGCCTCACATTTGAGTTTTATTTTTTTAAAACAATGTACCTAATTCTTATTCTGGCGGGGGGGTGGGGGGTGGTCTGAGGTCACTAGTTACGCCACTGCCTCACTACCAGGCTCAACTAGACAATTTTTTTCAGTTTTACCGCACATGGTCCCTATGGGACCCATCCACCTATGGCTTTATCATGAAAACCTCTTGACATGCAACCCACACCTGGACCCATACATCCACATTTAAAGATATAGGTTTATGAGACCGCTTTATAATTGAAAAGAATTTATAACCAAATGTCTACCTGCAAAAACCATGACGCCTGCCTGCAAATATTAATGCATGTAGTATGCTGTAACCCATCTTTGGCATTAAAGGCTAAGTTTACCTTTCTCACCGTGTTTCATGTTCCACCGATATTCAGGGTATAACATGAAACATAGTCACATTGCTAGCTAGATCTCAAGGTATGACATTTTGCAACAGATTTACAAAAATGATCTGCTTAAAGGCAAATTGCAACTTTTAGGGGAAAAAAAGTAGATCGCAGGTGCAATGCTCTGACTTCTGCAGACTCTACCTTCCCTTCATGTGGCGGGGCAATTCCTCCCCCAAGAAAATTGCTATTACCTCCGGTGCTTTGCTAGGTCTGGCCGATAGCACCGAACAAATAGGGCCCGAAAGCAGAAGCTGCAATGTAATCAAGCAAATTAGGTGGCTGCCTCAGCCCATGGTGGGGCCTTGCGGCTGCAACATTTGTGTAAGTAGAGAGCCGCCGAAGGCTAGCTGCAGCGGGAGGATCACTGAGGGAGAGGTCAGGTAGGCTCTGTAATGGGATGAGAAGTCAAGTGGGTAAGGTGAGAGGGGGAGAGACAGGGGGTCAGTGGACACAGAGGTGGTGGTGGGAGAGGAGAGAGGTGCTTACAGTGACGGGGAAAATCCGGAAGGGGGTCAATGGATACAGAGGTGGTGGTGGGAGAGGTGGGCTGGCATGGGAGGTCCGGTGATCTCTGTACCCTATAGCTGGCATGGGAGGTCAGGTGAGCTCTGTATCCCAAAGCTGGGATTGGAGGTCAGGTGATCTCTGTACCCCATAGCTGAGATGAGAAGTCAGGTAAGGTCTGTACCCCATAGCTAGGATGGAAGGTCAGGTGAGCTCTATACCCCATTGCTGATATAATATGGCTGTAACATGAAACATGGTCAGAAAATTTAGGTTAACTAAGATTTTAGGAAAAATGTATACAGTCGGGAAGATCCCAAAACATACTAAAAAATACTGGAAAAATATGGGTTATCATTTAAATTAGTATTAAACTTTTTTTTTTTTTTTAATAAACCAAGATCAAACAAATAAACATTGCCCAGCAAATGATTTCTTTAATGCCCAGTCACAGTCATCGTGTTTCTGAACAGCTCTAATTATCTTAGCTTGGCTTCCCTGGACGTCCTGTCCAATACAAGAGTACAGATGCTCCTCAGGTTGCAATCAATCGACTTATGAATCTTGGCATTTATAATGGAGTCTACTGTACAGATGGGTAAGTGCTGGATAACTGTAGTTTCTGGTTGCTGGAGAGTTAACAGTACCGCTCAAGCAACCAACCCCATGGCGCACCGCTTCCCCTGGAAGCGAGCCGGCAGGTGAATGTAAACAGCTGGGATCAATAGCAAGACTGCTATGGACTATTTCACATTGCGATAGCCAATAGCAGGCTGGCTATTGCACCCGCACAGTGAGCAGAGGTGCGGACCTGATAGAGAACTTTCTCCCTCAAGTCCACTCCTTCTCTTAGTGGGCAGGGATTTAACTGCCTCCGGGCCGGCCGTAGTAGAAAAACGGCCGGCCCGGAGCTCTCTAGATCTGAGCGGGCGTCTCTAGACGTCCGCTCAGACACGCCCCCTCGCGCGCGCCGCTCGGCGCACGCGAGCGGGAAATTGCCGTTTTTTAAAAACAGGCAGCGATGCCTGATACCATACAAGCGATCCGCCGGCTTTAGAGCCGGCGGATCGCGTGTATGGGGTGCCGATCGGTGCCCCCCCCCCCCGCGGCGCCCCCCTGCCGTTGTCCCGCTGATCCCGGGCTCCGCTGTGCCCCGGTGCGAGCCCGGGATCAGCATGTCGGCTGTGTCACAGGGGATCAGAGAGAGCTCGGTACACGAGCTCTCTCCGGTCCCCTCTCCTCTGCAAGAATGCGGAAGTGTTGTATAATACATCACTTCCGCATTCTTGTGTCACTCTCCAGCTTCAGAAGCTGCAAAGAAGCTGATGGAGCAGATCTCTGCTTCATCAGCTTCTTTTGGGGGGTCCTAGGTGACATTAGGGGTCTTGGAGACCCCTGATGTCTCCATAAAGAGGACCTGTCACATATTTTGCTATCACATAGGGGGGTTTTATTAGCCCCCGTATGTGATAGCAATAAAGTTTAGTGGAAAAAAAAAAAAGGAAAAAAAAATTTAAGTTCCCCCCCCCCAAATTTAAAGTTACACATAAAAAAAGAATTAAAAAAACAAAAAATTTTTTTAAAGTCCCCACCCATACATACACGCATGCAAACATGCGTCGGGGGCGCATACGTGCGAAAAAGACGATTGCGCCGCACATGTTGCATATCGCCGCGAACGTCGGAGTGAGAGCAATAAGTCTAGCGCCATCAATCACTGATAACACTAAACTGATGAGCGGTAAAAGCTTTTAAAGTGTCGCCTATGGCCAATTTTGGGTATGGTAGTTTTCTGCAATTTCGCGGGTGCGCGCAATTTTAAAGCTTGACATGTTTGGTGTCTATTTACCCGACGTGACCCGATCTTTTATATTTTACCAAAAAACTGGTTAATAATAAATGTTTCCTAACATAATGTAAAAAAAACTTTTTTTTTTCAAAATTTTCTGTAATTTTTCCTAATTATAATAAAAAATAAAAACCCCAGTGGTGATTAAATACCACCAAAATAAAGCCCTATCTGTCCCCAAAAAAATGGTATAAAATTCATTTCAGTACAGCGTTGCATGACGGAATAAACGTCAGTCAAAGTATCGCAGCGCTGAACACTGAAAAATGGCCTGGCCAGGAAGGGGGTCTAAACACCTGGTCTTGAAGTGGTTAATAGCCAGTCGGCTATTGGCTATGCACTTTAAAATAGCCCATAGCAGTTTGCTATTGATCCCGTCTGTTTACATTAACCTGCCGGCTCGCTTCCGGGGGAATCGGTGCACCATGGGGTTGGTTGCTTAGGTGTTACTATTGACTCTCAAGCAACCAGAAACTACAGTTATCCAACACTTACCGATCTGTACAGTAGACTCCATCATAAATGCGAAAATTCAGTTTTCCTATTGATTCCCATTGTGTACTGTCTGCCTCCAACCGCAGCAGTACAGTACACAAGTACACTCCTCGGTTTGCAATATTTTCGGGTTATGATGAATTTTCCAAAACGTGACCCCATCTTAACCTGAGGAGTGTCTTTACAAGGGACAGAGCAGTTTCCAGCAGCTCTCCATGTACTAGCTTGGAGAATGAAGGAGAGAGTAAGCAGGAATGGGGAGCAGGATAGTGACTTGCCTTGCTGTGCCTGTGTGTTTGTTGAGACTAGCACACACAAGGGTGGCTCCATAAGGACCCTCAAGGGAAAAGAGACACTCTAAAACAGGCTATCCGGACCAGTGCTCAGGGGACCAGCTGATTCTGCAGAAAATTTTAACTTTGAAATATCAAGGAGTAGCATCCATTGCATGTGATTTCATCAGCATTTCAAAAAGCCAGAAAACCTTTGGACTTAAATACCGTATATACTCGAGTATAAGCCGTCCCGAATATAAGCCGAGGTACCTAATTTGACCAAAATCTGAAAATCTCGGCTTATACTCGAGTATATACGGTATCATTAATTTTAAAAAGCAAACTTTTTAAATGAAAAATAAGAACTTTTATAGCTTACAGTGCAACTGAAGTCAAAACTTTTTTGTGTGGAGGGATTACATCACCTGTCAGGTTTTTATTGCAGTCTATATCCCTGTTAGGGAGATTCACCCTCTCTATTTCTCTGAAAGTAAGAGCGTCCCAAATTTTGGGTTGTCACCAGAACAGGAATAGATGGTAAATCGTCAGATAGGGGCACTAGTTCTGATGACCCTGATAAACAGGGATTTCTCTCACTTTAGAGGCACTTCCTCCCACTTCCGTTTGTTAGAATACACATTATTGTGTTTGTAGCAACAACTTCTGCAGTATACAATTCCTGTCCCTACATGGCAGTGTTTATAAGTTCTGTTATATCTATGGTAGATACTCTGTTGTATTGAATAAGGTAGAAAATAAAGCTGTGGCTTCCTTCCTGTTTTCAAGCCATGTGCAGCATATCAAACTGTGTGCTTGTGTTTCTGTGTGAGGCTGTGTAAGAAGTTCCAACACCTTTTGCAGCTATTGGACAGGATGTGAAGGGAAATCTCCCCACTGGGACACAGATGGCAAAAACGTTGTAAGGGGTTTTAAATAATGTTTCCAACCCTGTGTGGTATTCAGTAAATTAAAACATGCATTTAAAATATCTCCTGCATCTCAGTGGATGGATGCTGTAATGGTGTGCACACACTATAAGCCCTGCATATAATCGATCATTGCTGTTCCTAGGCGTGCCTCTCTCTCGGCTTAGCTGCTTTTATTGCAAATTGGAGTTAATTTGACATCTCACAAATAATCAACCAGAATGGAATGTATTTCTTGGTGCACCTTTTTCCTAAGTATAATTGTTGTAGCATTCTAAATAACTCATCAGTGGTACTTTTGACTTCTTTCCTTTCTTATTCTTGATGGCTTGTAGTTCACTTGATTTGCAGTAGGTGGTGCTATAGGATTACAAAAAGCCAGATGTATTGTAGGAAATGCAAATGACAACACCTAGGAGTTCATTGATTTAGATCAGAATTTGTGAAGTGGTTTAGTTGTATTGCTGCAGTGCTGCAACTTGTCGACACATTTGAGTACTGTGTGTTTTTTTTTGTTTTTACTGGGCATCAAAAGTTGATCTTTCAGGACAAGAATTTAGGGAATTTATCTCCTAGAGCAGTGGTCTTCAAACTTATTAGTACGAGGGCCACATCCTATGTTTTAAAAATATTTGCAGGCTTTATTTTTTATAAATGAATGAATACAATTTAAATGGATGCCCCCTTACATCCAGGAGTGCCCAGCAGAGTCCCCCCTACATCCACTAGTACCTAGCAGCAGGGGAGTAGATAAGGAGGGGAAAGAGGGGTTCAAACTCCCCCCCCACCCCCCAGAGTGTCCTGGCAGTGGCTTAGCGAGGAGGGGGCAGAGGGGGGCACGTGCTCCCGGGCACCGGTATTCAACAACGGTCTGAAGAACATCCAGAGAGGGGCATGAAACATGCCAGTCTAAAGGGATGCCGGGGATGTCCTGTTTTATAAAACATTGGTGATGGCTGGAGCATCACCAATGTTATTTTATCAAAACAGGACATCCCCAGCATCCCTTCAGACGTACATGTGCCTGCCTAGCCCTGGATGATCTGTACATGCCTCAGTGCGGGCTCTGCAGGAGGCAGGTTGTACTTCTAGTGACCAGGATCAGAAGGCTGCATAGAGACAGAGCGGGCAATAAGGTAGCAGGGGCTGGGAAGGGCTTGTATTATTGGCGAGTATACTTCTGTTTTTAGTCCCGAGTCCATTGCGTTTCTTAAGTCCCGACTCCCCACAGTCCACCTGAGACTCCCCACAGCCCACCTGAGACTCCCCACAGCCCACCTGAGACTCCCCACAGCCCACCTGAGACTCCCCACAGCCCACCTGAAACTCCCCACAGCCCATCTGAGACTACGCACACCCCTCCTGAGACTCTGCACAGCCCTTCTGACACTCTGCACAGCATTCCTGAGACTCCACACAGCCCTCCTGAGACCCTGGAGACATCAGGCCACCAACCTGGAGCAACACAGAGTATGTAGCTTCATATTATTCTGCGTTGCTATATAATGTATTGCTGGGATTTGTAGTCCTCTAAAGCTGGTGGTATTCTGCATTGCTGTGTAATGTATTGCTATGTGGTGGGCCTCAATGGTGGATCAGTGGCTTTAGACCCGCTTCTGTGCTCCCTTCTTTTGGTGCGGCAGCACCCCTCCTGAACCACCATGGAGTGTAGGCTTGAAATCACTCAAGTCTCTCCTCCATGACAGATTAGAAGCGGCACCGCCAGGAAAATAGAAGCAAGCCCAGAAGTGGCTCCTAAATAACAAAACAGCACTGGAGAATGTGGTGATTTGAAGGGGGATCAGGAGGGGAAAACATAGGCAAAGGAACAGTTGGTCTAGAACAGGGGTAGGCAACCTTGGCTCTCCAGCTGTGCTGAAACTACAAATCCCATCATGCTTCTGCCTCTGGGAGTCATGCCTGTGGCTTGCAATGCCTTATGGGATTTGTAGTTTCAGCACTGCTGGAGAGACAAGGGTGTGTTCTAATGAAAGACTTGCCCCCGGGCGCATCATTTTTTACACAAATAGAGCTTTTTTCTGTGCTATTTTATCGCCGCTGTTTTTTAAAATGTATTTTTTTTTTATATAAACAAAAAAATACCAAAAATTGTGGAAAAAAATTATATTTTCTACTTTTTGTTATACAAAATATCAAATAAAATCAAATTTCTTCCTAAAGTTAGGCTAAAATTTATTCTGCTCAATGTTTTTGGTTAAAAAATCCCAATAAGTGTATACTAAGCGGTTTGTGTGAATTGGTAGGTACCAATTATAAGTCTTTTTAAAACATGGTTTTTATCCCTGTGGTATCATACAACAAAATCGGTATAGCTCAGGGTAAAGGATTGGCTAAGAAAAGATGTGGCTGGTATATTTTTTCAAACCTTGATGTGTCTCCTATAATTTCAGGAAGCTGACCCCCCTCCCCCAGGAAATACAATTATCTAAGGCCCTGCCCTGCCAATATCACTCTAGATGAGAACTCAGTATCACTCCATGACTGCTCTTCTTTTGGGCTCTGCTCATTGCTGCTAGTGATCTAATCAAACAGCCCAATGAATGTTATTGCAATACTGCTGAGAGTAGAGGAGCTTTGGGTGTAAATCCAGGTTTTATTGCTGTCTCTGTCCCCATTTGGAGAGATTTCCCCTCCTTTCCTTTCCTGGCAGAGAGCAGTCAGAGGGAGAGAAAAAGATGGAAAATCTCTGCAACGAGAAAGCAAAAGACACCAAGGAAAAAAACAAAACATTTGTTTTAGGGCTGCGGAAATTAACGATTAATTTCTCGATTAATCGTTCATCTTTTTGATCAATAAAACATTTTTTGATCGCTAATGAAAATACTCACCTCTCTGCCGGCTTCCGGGTGTCCCGTCGGAGATCCGGTGATGTAACGGACATCGACGTCACCGGACTCTTCCCCCCTTCTCCAAGTGGCTCCTTCGGCTAACGAAGGGAAGGGGGGAGGAGTCCGGTGACGTTGATGTCCCCAAGTGGCTCCGTCGGCTAACGAAGGGAAGGGGGGAGGAGTCTGGTGACGTCGATGTCCGTGACCAGTGGCAGAGCTAAGGAACAAAGGGCCCTGGTGCAAGATTTTTTTTTGG
>NW_017307173.1:21449-25823 GCF_000935625.1 Nanorana parkeri
GAGAGGGGGCGATGTATATAGAGAGGGGGGAGAGGAGGCAATGTATATAGAGAGGGGGAAGGAGGGCAATGTATATAGAGAGGTGCCCTCTCTGTATACATTACCTCCCTCTCGCAGACTTGCACGCTCTGCCTCTCCCGCTCACAGCCAACGAACCAAGCGGAGTGGGCGGGGACCACCAGTATCCGGCGGCCGGCGGGCCCCCCCATCTCTGTGCCTGGAGTGTCGGATGAACGGATGATCCGACACTCTCGGCGCAGAGATGGGTGGCCCGCTGGCCGCTGGGTACCGATCCGGAGCTGGGCCCCCTAGAGGCCGGAGGCCCTGGTGCGTCCGCACCGCCTGCACCGGCGGTAGTTCCGCCACTGTCCGTGACGTCACCGGACTATTTCCCCCTTCCCTTCGTTAGCCGACGAAGCCACCGTGGGCACCAGCTGTCCTGTCACTAAGGAGCTGAGAAGTCTAACTACCATGCGCTTTTGTAAGTAATCCCTCAATACACAGGTGTGTGTGTGTCACCTCCTTTTATCTGTCACCAAGAGCAGGCACATTAATCACAGGGCCCTGTTCAGATTCACTCTACTGGACACTTTCAAAGGGTCTCTTGTAAGGGTCAAAGTTTTCAAGCACAAGATTTAAGAGGTAATTTTGAGATTCTCATCTGCAGAACTTGTATGACTCGTGTCTTGCTCCAGCAAAAGCTGTTTAAAATCCCAAGTTTCCATTTGTTGGAATCAGACATGAAGTGTAATATAAGAACTGAGCCAAGTCCATAAGATAGTAGGAAATCTTTTACCGATCAACTTTTCTACAGATTAACATTACATGTAATTGTATTTCTGTTTCATAAGATCCTACGTATGGTCATTCCTCTTCCTCAATACTGTATATATCACACGTGGCAAGATTCTGTCATGTGCATTCATTCTACATTACATTTAATTGCATTTCTGTTTCATAACATCCTATGTTCGGCCAATCCTCTTCCCCAATATATACCACAGATGGCAAGATTCTGCCGTAAACAGGAAGTAAGGAGCACATTGGATTTTTAGCAGATCAATAGGTATTTTTTTAGGGCTGCGGAAGTCAACGATTACAATTTTTTTGATCGCTAATGAAAATACTCACCTCTCCGCCGGCTTATGGGTGTCCCGTCCGAGATCCGGTGACGTCACGCACAACGACGTCACAGGACTCCTCCCCCCTTCCCAAGTGGCTCCGTCGGCTAACGAAGGGAAGGGGGAGGAGTCCGGTGACGCCGATGTCCGTGATGTCACCAGATTCCTCCCCCTTCCTTTCGTTAGCCGACGGATCCACTTGGGCCGGTGAGTTTGCCCAAGAAACTTGTTCTGCCCTATCAATTTTTAAATAGGTTATACTTACATGTAAAGGGAACATCACTATGCAGCCCGTCAATTGACATCGAACCTTTCTTCTACAATCTTCCCAGCTGGTCAGTGTGCCCACAAGTGTGCCCACAAGTGTGGACCAAACTCCAAGGCATTGGCCTATACACATACAGCACAGCAATGAAGTAATAAAATGAACTAGGATCACACTAATCCAGCACGTTATTATTCTGAGTTGCCCCACTCAAGCGGCGGCCATATTGAGTGGGGCACAGGAGATTAATAACGTGCTGGATTAGTGTGATCCTAGTTCATTTTATTACTTCATTGCTGTGCTGTATGTGTATAGGCCAATGTAGTTGGATCTGTATGTGCGTTATAATTAATCGAAATTAATCGATTAAAACAAATTTCGATTAATCGAACATGAAAATTGTAATCATTAACAGCCCTAATTTGTTTGTATGTAGACTGGGAACAGGTTAGAACTTCTATCAGTTATCTTCCTTGTATCTACTTTTCTTTCCTGGTGACCCCCATTCCCTGTCTTTTTTGCCTTGGAATCAATGGGGATAACATGTAGGGGAAATAAATAACCTGCCAAAGTTTTGGCTGCAGGTATTTTCTTCTTATTTGATGAGCAGCAGACAGAACTGGAAGTGATAGTGGTATGTGATGTCTGGGGCCAACTAGACATGGATCTCATGGCAACCCCAGCTGATACCAAATGCATATGCTGCCTGGTCAGAGTAACGTTTCTCTTGTGGAAGATGCTGATGCCCTGGGTTGTTGATAAAGCTTCATGTCTTCTCACTAATTCCTATGATCTTCCACATTTTCAGCAAAACCTGAATGTATAGGGCACCATGAAGTAATTATCCCGTTCTGGTCTCACAGACCCTGGTTCTCTCTCCTTTTAGACGATAGCAGTAGAACCAGCAATAATTCTTCCTTCCATCTCCGATCTCCTACACCAAGGCCAGTTTCAGCATCTCAACTGATATCCAGAACAAGCACTACAAAATCCACTTATTGTAGAGTGTGTAATGCCGCGAATGGTGGTGGTCAGCTTTAAACCTGGAAGGTGCCTGGATCCTATTTAATAAATTGCCGAACTGGATGAAAATCATCCTAATGCAGACTATGCTAATTGTTCCCTCGTGGTACCGCCGCTCACAGCAAAGAGCGATTAGTATGATTAGCAGGAGAGGGGGACATTTTTAATTATTAACGTTTAATTATGTGTTATAATTTGTGTGATATGTCTGTGCTTTTTTTAATAAGTGTTTGTGTTTTTTTGAGTGTGTGTGTTTTTAGTGTGATATCTCTGTTTTTTAATGAGTGTGAGCTGTGTGTTTTTAATAGGTGTGTAATATGTGTGTGTTTCTAATAGGTGTGTGATGTGTTTTTTAATGTGTGTGATATGTGTGTGTTTCTTTGCGTGTGCGTGTTTCATTGAATGTGTGATATGTTTGAATTTCATTCCATGTGTGATGTGTGTTTTATTGAGTGTGTGATGTGTGTGTGATGTGTGTGTATCTGTGTTCGTTAAAATAAATTATTTATTTAGATAAGAGCACAGAATGTAACAAACGAGGGTAATGAAGCGCCAAGATGAGCGCACATCCCATTCCCTGGCAGTGGACGCAGCCACCACATACTGGGGTGTCTGATATACATTACAATAAACAGTTGGTTAAAAAAAAACAAAAAAAGCAAGGACCCGTCAGTAACAGGAGAACATATGTGCGACTACTGACTGCGGACAGCACCAGAACAGTTTGCCACATACTGTTGGCTCAAAATTTTTAAGTATGGGTTAGCAGGGGCATAACACCCAGATATGTGTGTTTTTTATTTGGTGTGTGATATGTGTGTGTGTTTTTTAAAAGGGGTGTGTGATATGTGCGTGTGTGTTTATGAATGTATGATTATACTGTATGTGTTTGTATCTGTGAGTGTATAAATGTTTGAATATGTGTTTTTCACCATTTTGCCTAAGGCAGTGATGGTGAATGTCTTTAAACCCCAGTGCCCAAACTAAAACACAATACCCAACTTATTTTAATGTTGGCACTTTGAGATAAATTGATTTTGCGTTGCAGTTTGGGCACTCAGGCTCAAAAGTGTTGGCCATCACTGCTTTTTTTTTCTTTTCTGCAAAAGACAATAGCTTTGGTCAAGGGCGTGTTCTGGGTGTGCCTAGGCACACCCTAATCACCCCGAGTGCAACAGCGGGCAGCAGCGGACTGACTATTCAGACACTCGGGTCGTAGGCGCTATGAACAGCCATGTCCTGCTCTGCTATGTGCACTCACCAGGGGGTGATCACACATACGGCAGGCACATCTCTTCTCTATAGGCTGGAAACCTCTACCATGGTTTCCAGTCATGCAACAGAAGCCTTCTTTGTCTGTCTGTAAAGTGCGTGTATATGGCACAGGTCCTAATGACTGTGCCATATGGAAGAGACAGCTGTTTTTTTATGTCACCCAAGAGTGCAGAACTATTATCATGTCAGATTGGGGTATTGGATTTTATCCCGGGTAGAGAGAGGAAGAAGGGGTATCCTGTGGTGTCATGGAGGCGAGGAAGGGGTATGCTGTGGTGTCATGGTGCGAGGAAGGGGTAGCCTGTGTTGTCATGGTGCAAAGAAGGGGTATATTCTCCCCAAAATAAAATTGTGTTTGGGTTTCATTTGAAGAAAAGGTGGCAATCCATACAGAGCACAGCAACGCTTTTCACTTTTATTCCTCACATAACAGCCACAGTCCCCTGTGTCTGGCAAACTGTAAGGGAGCATGCCTGCAGCTTTCCAGGCCTCCCATCCAATCAGGAAGCCAGATGTGTGCACCCCTGCTGGAAAAGGTAAGGGACAGTTGAAGAGGTGGGAATGATGCCTTAGGTTAGTCTATGTATGTATGTATGTATGCATATATATATATATATATATACACTGAGTGGCCAGATTATTATGACCACCTGACGTTTGTAGGCAAATTAGCTATAATTTCGCGCTGAA
>NW_017307173.1:25951-37899 GCF_000935625.1 Nanorana parkeri
GCAGATGCTGAGGGGTCAGGAAGCAAGGGTTTGTCTGGATTCTGTTTGGGATCCTGGGACTGGGAGGTTTCAACGTGATTCAGGAGGGATGAGATCTTCAGTTCTGGGTCCAGGGTTTACCAGTGACCAGCACCCAATGATTGCACACCCCTTAAGGAAAGGCTGCTGACTAGGGAAATGGGCTCCTGCTGGGAAATCGGAACAGACCGTGGTCAGGAGGACTCCCCCAGTAATCAGAGAGGAGTCAGGTGAGCTCCTGCTGGCATTGGAACAGATGATGTTCAGGAGGACTCCCCCAGAAGTTGAAGTGGAGCCAGGTGGTGTGTGTGTGTTGAAGGCACACTAAAGCTGGCCATACACTTTACAACCATCGCACGACTTTCGTCTTGCGATGGTTGTAAGCTAATTAAAAGCTCATAGGATCTGCCCATCTTGGACAGGCAGATCGTACTTGCGATCCTCGCAAGCAAGCCCCGCTGAGGGGAGGGCTTCCGATGACTGCAATGCTGACCGGGCAGTGCGGCATTTGCCTTACTAGCACGCCACAAACCTGCCGAAAATCTTACGATTTTCAGCTCGTTTTCCAACATGCTCATAAGACAAAAGACGTGCGACCGTACAGTAGAAACAGTCGCACGCCTTCCGTACACCTGCCGATTATCGCACGATCACGGGATTTCCTGCGATTATTGTATGATAATCGGCAGGTGTATGGCCACCTTAAGACAGCCAGGGAGGCTGAGAGAGAACTGGTAATGCTAGGAGAGCCATGAGCCTGAGGGGCCATCAGTACAAGTGTGGGACAACACTTGTAAGAGACCCAGTGGGTCAGAAGTGCCAATGTTTAAAGTGGAAGCCAGGAGGCTAAACCTGTGTTATGTTGCAAGTATTGAAGGGGGTTATGCTGAACAACCCCTGTGAGGGTATCCAAGGAGGATGTATGAACTTTTGTTTGAATAAAAGGGGGATACCAAGCCCTTAAATAGAAGCTATTACGTGTTGTATGCATCCTTAAGCTCTCACCATATGTGCTAATATCCCCAAACATCACAATATATAAATATATATACGTGTGTGTTTTTGCTTTGGTGTGCACATCCTAATGCAATATGCTGCTCATGCTTATAGCTTTCATTGTTTGTACCCAGAGGTTAACCCTGGCTTTCTGAACCCTTATTACTTCAGTTAGGACTGAAGGGCTAGGAGTAAATATGCTTAAAGGGCATGTTTTAGCAACAGGCTAGGCTTCTTACGACCTAGTCAATCAATTTATTAAAGTGTGCATGAAGATTCTTACCTTCTGGGTCGTGCCTCTGGATGCTCTCCATCTAGAACCTTCTTTTCTAACAGCACTACATCTGGATGTACAATCTTGGAAATGTAAGCATCAATCAAGCCTCTCTAGAGCCAGAGACAATTGTGCCCGCCCCTTCCCCAGTCTGACCCTCTAATGAGCCCTGGAGGAACAGAGAGGGGAGGGGGAATCCCTGCAGCGAGGGGTGACCAACAGTCACCCCTCCCTGCAGGGAGAAGACCATGAGCTGAGTGACTACTGGGTTATCTAAGAGACAGCCCAGCAGAGCAGCTTGCTTTGCAAGCTCTATTTGTCTGATAGAAACCCTGGACTTAGACACTTGATAAGGGATGAGTCATTGCTTTGATGTTAAACAACAAGCCTTTTTCTAATGATGCAAAAAGGAGATTGAATCTTTATCCTGGCTGGATAACCATATAATTAGTATTATTCATTTTTTTTTCCACCCAACTAAAAACCAAAATATTTTTAAAATGTCATTTTGCCCTGACCTCAATGAATAATATGTTCAAAAGCACTATGCATGCCATAAGTGCTAGTTCTTGATTGCAAGTGCACCATTTCTTCTATGTGATTTTTCTTGCTCTGAAATACATATTTTTCTAGTGCCAAAGAGGAAAACAAAATGGTCTTTCTGGAAAGAATCCTCCCTGGCATCAGCATCTACGAGGCAGCCTGAAAGTATGGTCGAAAGCCTGCTGGAATCTCCCTTGGCATCGTTTACAGGCGGCTCAGTATGTGAACTGAGGTGAGGTACTAATCCTAGACATGGCAAACAGGGTTTTACTAATTCATGAAGCCACTTACTAGAAGTACTTTCACTAAATGAAGTTACCATTCATTTAAATCCTGTGCATTTAATAGCAAAGTAAGAGAAATTGCTTTTATGAAGACACAAATGCTTCAGTCAAAATAATAATAATCTAATGTTCTAAAGCAGGGGTGGGAAAACTCCGGCCCTCCAGCTGTGGTGCAACTACAGATCCCATGAGGCATTGCAAGACTCTGTGCCATCTGCTGTTGCTTTTTTCAGTTACCCTTTAAGGAGCTCCACAAACAGAACTGCGTATTAACCCTTTGATTTCCTCCACCTCCAACCACTGTGAGAACCTGTGTATTTTCACTGCACTGTACATTAAAGTCTATTTCCCTTTTTGCAGTCAATTTTGAGAAAACATCTACATATGTATTGTGTGTGTGTTCCTATTCACACACCATATCTTAAAAAAATATATTTCTTGCCTCTTAGATGTGTTTGTTTAGCAGGCCTTTGGAGCTTCTCTGTACTACTTCAAAGGACAGGAAACTCTGTCTGAACCCATATCTCTATAATGAGGCAGCCTCCACCTTGTCCTCTGACATCATGGATGTCATCCTCTTGCCTCAGGTGTTATCTCATCGGGTCACGTGGGTTTGGCAGGTGTGCCTGCTGCCCCCTTTCTGTCCAGAGCATCCCAGGTTGCTTAGAGCTCTTAGCAATCTGGGATGCTCTGGCCAGCGTCCCACCCAGCTCACTTATTGTACTGGCAACCAGTGATATAAGTGAGCCGGACAGGATGTTGGACAAAGTTACTGTGTATCCCCCTATCATCCCCCCCACCACCCCGTAACGTGCGCTGACACCAGCACTGCAGAACACCCACCCCATAACATGCATCCACCCCAACCCCTGGTAATGAGCACTGCCAAGACCCCTGCCTCAGGCAGCAAAAAGTGTAGGGATGGCCCTGGCCCTTGCATAAAAAAATTGAAATAATATCTCACGCCATGGCTTCCGGTGAGCTTTTCTAGGAGGCAATCACTGGACCTTCTACCGGCATCCAAGGAAAGGTGAGGATTACAAATCGTGTGGGAAAAAGCGTTGCTCGAGTCAGTGGCGGATCCGGGGGGGGGGCAACGGGGCAATTGCCCCCCCCCCCCCCGAGATTAGTGCCGCACCTGTGACTGTCCCGAGTGACGAGTCCCGATCCTTGCGTCTGCTGCGGCTGCCACCCGCAGTGTGTGTTGTGTGACACAACTACATACAGCTGTCCCTCTGTGTCACAGATTTTACTGCAGTTCATTGTAAAAAAAACATTGTACAATGAACTGCAGTAAAGTCCGTGGCACGGAGGGACAGCTGTATGTACTGGCGGCTGTGCGGGGATCTTCTTAATGAAGCAGGTCATTGGCAGCTGCAGCTGCATGTCATTGTCAATGACTGATAGCCAGGCAGAGGCGGAGCCGATACACGTCTCCTCAGGCACCCTTTCCTGTGACCCCTCCCCTCCACTGGTCGCCAAGGACGCAGATGAAATTTTTTAAAGGGCTCATTCACACTGGAATCGGCCAGCACGTACAGCTCCGTGCTGCGTGCACGGCCGTATCGGGCAGCTCCCGGGAAGGACAGGTGCTGCGTGTGATTAGTACACAGCCCCTGTTCTTCTCTATAGGACTACACGGCCGTAAGCCGCCCTACGCTCACCCGTCCTGCACATCCGTGCGGGTGAGCGTACTCGTATGCTCGTACGGACGTGCAGGTGAGCATAGGGGGGCGTACTGGCCGTTTTCTGGCAGTGCCCCTTTCGAGAATAGACTCTGGATCCGCCCCTGGCTCGAGTACCATCTTGTGAGGTTTGGGATTCTCAGGAAGCCAGAAGAAGGTCCAGTGACATCACTTATGTATACAGGAAGCAGCTGGAAGCCAGAAGGTAAGATGCGTAACTTTTTCCTTTTTATTCTTCCTTTGACTGTGCTTTTCAAATAGGGGGGGAACCTCCGAGATAAGCAGATCTTGACTTTTGCTGCAAGGTGCGCTTTAGCCCATCTCCGTACAACTCCTATTCAGAGTACATGACCCATATATCAGGCATTAAAAACTCAAATTACTGTAATACTTCGGCTAAATTAAGTGAAAATTATCCTTAAGGGGCCATATTATGTCTCTTCAGGGCCACACCTGCTTATCTCCAGGAAAATTAATATAGAACCTTTGAAATCCTATCTTCATGCAAAACTAAGAAACTGGCTGGTAAATGATTAAACCTTCCTGCACCTATCTCTTTCTTTTGAAGGCTAATAATGCTACAACACTGCTGCAGAATTGACTGCAGCATTTTTAGCCTTTTCTCCTCTGTGTCCCCTCCGGGCTACAGCGATTCAAAGACACGCAGTCACAGTGTTGTCACTGTGAAGGAAGCATTAAGCTAGGTCTACAGCCTTGCTCTGACCTCCACCTTGTCCTCTGACATCATGGATGTCATTAGGGTTGCCACCTTTTTTTCAAGCGAAACCCGAACACTGGCGACACGCTGACATTTTTTTTGGGAGAATTAGTTTTGGCTTATTCATATGTAAATAGCACCACCCATTCATATGTAAATATCACAGGTGAGACTATTTTCAGTGGGGGGCCAGTAGCCCCTATCTTAATTTTGGTTGCCCCTGTCTGCCTGACATCTTGTGTCTGGGTTTCTGCTGCCATGAAACCCGAACACAGCATTCAAAACCCGAACTTTCCGGGTGAATACTGGACAGGTGGCAACCCTAGATGTCATCCTCTCGCCAAGCTCCACCTGCAGCAAGGGGAGCCAGGAATTGAAGTCCTGGGCCCAATAACTAGGTAAGTGGCAAGTGATGTTTCCACTACAAAGGGTGAAAGGGAGAGACAGCAGTCAAGTGACCACACAAAAAGCGATGGAAAAGGTGTTTTATGAGCTGCAGACAAATTGATGTAGTGCTATTCCTACACTACACTTTCCTAACTGTGTCACGGAGCCCTGCCATCTACTTTAAAAGCAGCACTATACCCCTACTATGCATACATGCATTAATCAAAACACTGTGGATTGCCACATACTTGAATACTTGGAAGGGTGTACTTCCTCCAGTAGCAGTATCTATGTGTCCCACGGGGTGCGGAGGTAACGCAGCAGGATCTTGGAAGCTCTAGGGCATCTGCTTTGATGTACCCAAACCCCCCAACTGTCCAAAACAACAACCCCCCCCCACTCTAATGAACATACTTGAATACTTGGAAGGGTGTACTTCCTCCAGTAGCAGTATCTATGTGTCCCACGGGGTGCGGAGGTAACGCAGCAGGATCTTGGAAGCTCTAGGGCATCTGCTTTGATGTACCCAAACCCCCCAACTGTCCAAAACAACACCCCCCCCCCACTCTAATGCTATCAGACTGGTGCCCATACAGGAGTGTGGGGAAAAACCCATCCCCCACCTTCTGTTGCCACGCTAGTCTGAGGTTTGAAGGGGTGATGACGGAGGAAGGGTCTGATCTGAGGTCAGGAGGGGTGGTGAATTCGTCTCATGACTATTCTCCCTAAAACCGTAATTGAGGTGAAATCCAAAACTTAAGAGTTGTCCCCAGAACAAAAGGTAAGGGGAAATCTTCTGATGGGGCATCTGTTCTGGCGACAACTATCTAACCGGGAATTCCCCTCACTTTGGACCCTCACGTTGGGAAATATCCTTTAACTTCCTGTTGCATCGCTGGGACAGAAAGTGAAGGGAAATTTCCCCAATGGTATACAAACGGATATAAATAAACGGACAGGGATTTTAAGTAGGGATGCACTGACATTTCAGCGGCCAAAAGAGGTCAGCCGAAAATGGCATTTAGGGCAAAATGCAGAAGGTACCATATTGCGACCGAAATTGCGCTGCTCTGTGACCCCTCTTGGCAGCGTCCAGCGGGGAGGTGAGAAACCTTTAGGAGGCCAGGCGGGGAGAAGAGTGCTGGCAGCGTGTCACAGGAGGCCAAGCTGTCTTCCTGCACCGCACGGCTTTCTGTGACCCAGGATGGAGAGGAGACAGCTGTCACAGGAGGCCAAGCCGGTGGTGCGGGGGAAAAGTCAGCTGTGTCACAGGAGGCTGTGCTCTCCTTCCTGCGCCGCCCTTTCAGCCTCCTGTGACAGCGAGTCAGGATGAAGAGCGGTTACAAGCTCTCAACGATCAGTGATCGTTGAGTGTTTGTAAATAATTGAGGACATAGCCTTCAAATCTATGTTACATAGTAAGGGTGGACTGATCTGGGGTCTGAACGTTCAGGGGAAACTGATCTGGGGTTTGAATATTAAGGGGAAATGATCTAGGGTCTGAGTATTGAGGGGGCTGATCAGAGGTCTAAATGGTTAGGTGGGACTGATCTGGGGTCTGAGTGTTAAGGAGGGGATCTGAGGTCAGAATGTTAAAGGGGAGCTGATGTGGGGGTCTAAATGTTAAGGGTGGGGGGCTTATTTGGAGTCTGATGTCAGGAGGGGACTGACCTGAAATTGGACTGTAAAAGGGAGACTGATCTGGGGTCTGAATGTTAAGGGGGATTATCTAGGGTCTGATTTGAGATTGGAATGTTAAAGGGAGACTGATCTGGGGTCTGAATGTTAAGGGGGATTATCTAGGGTCTGATGTTAGGGGGGGCTGATTTGATAAAGGGAGACTGATCTGGGGGGGTCTGAATGTTAAGGTGGCTTATCTAGGGTCTGATGTTGGGGAGGGAGCAGGTTTATTTTAGATTGATTTTTTGGGAGAATTAGTTTTGGCTTATTCATATGTAAATAGCACCACCCATTCATATGTAAATATCACAGGTGAGACTATTTTCAGTGGGGGGCCAGTAGCCCCTATCTTAATTTTGGTTGCCCCTGTCTGCCTGACATCTTGTGTCTGGGTTTCTGCTGCCATGAAACCCGAACACAGCATTCAAAACCCGAACTTTCCGGGTGAATACTGGACAGGTGGCAACCCTAGATGTCATCCTCTCGCCAAGCTCCACCTGCAGCAAGGGGAGCCAGGAATTGAAGTCCTGGGCCCAATAACTAGGTAAGTGGCAAGTGATGTTTCCACTACAAAGGGTGAAAGGGAGAGACAGCAGTCAAGTGACCACACAAAAAGCGATGGAAAAGGTGTTTTATGAGCTGCAGACAAATTGATGTAGTGCTATTCCTACACTACACTTTCCTAACTGTGTCACGGAGCCCTGCCATCTACTTTAAAAGCAGCACTATACCCCTACTATGCATACATGCATTAATCAAAACACTGTGGATTGCCACATACTTGAATACTTGGAAGGGTGTACTTCCTCCAGTAGCAGTATCTATGTGTCCCACGGGGTGCGGAGGTAACGCAGCAGGATCTTGGAAGCTCTAGGGCATCTGCTTTGATGTACCCAAACCCCCCAACTGTCCAAAACAACACCCCCCCCCCACTCTAATGCTATCAGACTGGTGCCCATACAGGAGTGTGGGGAAAAACCCATCCCCCACCTTCTGTTGCCACGCTAGTCTGAGGTTTGAAGGGGTGATGACGGAGGAAGGGTCTGATCTGAGGTCAGGAGGGGTGGTGAAAGGGGCTGGGATGAGCTGAGGTCTGAAGGGGAGGTTAGAACCCCACTCTAATGCTATCAGACTGGTGCCCATACAGGAGTGTGGGGAAAAACCCATCCCCCACCTTCTGTTGCCACGCTAGTCTGAGGTTTGAAGGGGTGATGACGGAGGAAGGGTCTGATCTGAGGTCAGGAGGGGTGGTGAAAGGGGCTGGGATGAGCTGAGGTCTGAAGAGGAGTTTAGAGGGGGCTGATCTAAGGTCAATTTTTTTTTCGGATAGTTGTCAAGTTTTCATTGCGGTCTGTGTACCCATTGGGGAGATTTACCACTGTTTCTCCTCATGACTATTCTCACTAAAACCGTAATTGAGGTGAAATCCAAAACTTAAGAGTTGTCCCCAGAACAAAAGGTAAGGGGAAATCTTCTGATGGGGCATCTGTTCTGGCGACAACTATCTAACCGGGAATTCCCCTCACTTTGGGAAATATCCTTTAACTTCCTGTTGCATCTCTGGGACAGAAAGTGAAGGGAAATTTCCCCAATGGTATACAAACGGATATAAATAAACGGACAGGGATTTTAAGTAGGGATGCACTGACATTTCAGCGGCCAAAAGAGGTCAGCCGAAAATGGCATTTAGGGCAAAATGCAGAAGGTACCATATTGCGACCGAAATTGCGCTGCTCTGTGACCCCTCTTGGCAGCGTCCAGCGGGGAGGTGAGAAACCTTTAGGAGGCCAGGCGGGGAGAAGAGTGCTGGCAGCGTGTCACAGGAGGCCAAGCTGTCTTCCTGCACCGCACGGCTTTCTGTGACCCAGGATGGAGAGGAGACAGCTGTCACAGGAGGCCAAGCCGGTGGTGCGGGGGAAAAGTCAGCTGTGTCACAGGAGGCTGTGCTCTCCTTCCTGCGCCGCCCTTTCAGCCTCCTGTGACAGCGAGTCAGGATGAAGAGCGGTTACAAGCTCTCAACGATCAGTGATCGTTGAGTGTTTGTAAATAATTGAGGACATAGCCTTCAAATCTATGTTACATAGTAAGGGTGGACTGATCTGGGGTCTGAACGTTCAGGGGAAACTGATCTGGGGTTTGAATATTAAGGGGAAATGATCTAGGGTCTGAGTATTGAGGGGGCTGATCAGAGGTCTAAATGGTTAGGTGGGACTGATCTGGGGTCTGAGTGTTAAGGAGGGGATCTGAGGTCAGAATGTTAAAGGGGAGCTGATGTGGGGGTCTAAATGTTAAGGGTGGGGGGCTTATTTGGAGTCTGATGTCAGGAGGGGACTGACCTGAAATTGGACTGTAAAAGGGAGACTGATCTGGGGTCTGAATGTTAAGGGGGATTATCTAGGGTCTGATTTGAGATTGGAATGTTAAAGGGAGACTGATCTGGGGTCTGAATGTTAAGGGGGATTATCTAGGGTCTGATGTTAGGGGGGGCTGATTTGATAAAGGGAGACTGATCTGGGGGGGTCTGAATGTTAAGGTGGCTTATCTAGGGTCTGATGTTGGGGAGGGAGCAGGTTTATTTTAGATTGGAATGTTAAAAGGGAGACTGATCTGGGGTCTCAATGTAAGAGGGAACTAATCTGTGGTTTTAATACACAACATCAGAACACCCAGCTATCAACAAAAAGGTGCAGAGCATTCTGCACTGTAAATCAATAAAACTCCACCTAGCATTTTCACTTTTGTGTTGTTTTCAATCCTTCCAAGTAGCAGAAGACATAGAGCCTGAGAAAGACTATGCAGCAGTTTAAGAGGCCAATATAAGGCATGATACAAGGAAAATGTATTTGTTTAATGATTAAATAGTGACAACAATGCTATTTATAATTACATGGGCACTGTTTTCAACATAGTAAATTATTCTTTAACTTTACAAGTAACAATAGGAGAGACATAAGGGAATAGAGAAATGGCACCAGCCTAGTGTAGTGATTTAAACACCTTTAATAAAAAAGAATATATTGCATTCACATAAAGTATGCAGAGGCTAGAGTATAGACTGACCCGAATTCCTATGCAATAAGTTCTGCCTACTTCCATCTATGTGAGTGCAATATATTCTTTTCATTAAAGGTGTTTAAATTACTACCCTGGGCTTGTGCGCTTTCTCTCTATCCTTATATCTCTCCAGTAAGCAAAATCTTGGCATTAGAAGCTGCAAAGCTTGTGCTGTTGAACGTCAATCTTCAAAGGCTTTGTTTATGTCATCTACATGCAAAATATGAGCAGATTAAACTTCAGCTTTAAAGTGCATGTAAACCCTAACAATTAAATTCTCTTATTTAGTTCCTTTTTGTCTGTAAAAAAATGTTCAATAAGGACTTCCGGTTCCGGCGCCTACCGCAGCAGCTGCACATGTAGAGAGCTCCGGCTCCACGGGACATAAAATCTGCCTAAAAAACCCACATACCAGGTGAAAACCTGCAAGGGAGACCTGCTCCTACGCAAGACGCACCTGGTGATACCATCCATGGACAAGTTTGTGGCCAGGAGCCAAACTCGTCCACGCACGGGGACCCGGGCAGACGAGAAGGCTGCATCCCCGGATCGCGCCCTATCTGAGCCGCCGATGCAGCAGCCACCCACCTCGATGGAGGAATCGGGACCGGAGGAGGTACGATCAAGCGACCCCGCTTCCATTGCTGAAGCGGTGGCGAGATTACTCAAGCCGACGATACAGGAGGCGGTGGACTCGGCGGTGCTCAAGGGCATACAATCGCTACGCCATGACATCATGGCACAAGCACAACGCATAGGCGAAATGGAGACTAGGGTGGCATTATTGGAAGATGAATTGACACAGGCCCATGCCCACATAAGAGAGGGTGACAAGAAGCAAGCAGCGATAATGGAGAAACTGGACGACCTTGAAAACAGATCCAGGAGAAATAATCTGAGAATCGTAGGCCTGCCTGAATCTTACCAAGCCGCGGCGTTGCCTGCGATATGCTCCCACGCCATTCCGGCTATTCTGGGCCTGACGTCTGACTGTGTAGTGGAAAGAGCCCACCGCCTGGGGACTCAGAAACAGGAGTCACAGCGCCCTCGTGCGGTGATAGATACCTTAACTATACCGATAAGTCGCTGATCCTCAAGGCCTTCAGAAGTGCAGCTACCCTTCAGGTGGAAGGCCACAGGCTCTTAATCTTTGCAGATTATTCGGCAGATGTCAGCAGGCGCCGCAAACTGTTCGCGGAAATATGTAAAGCTCTATTCCAGCAGAAGATCCGGTTCTCTCTGGCTTATCCTGCCACTCTGCATGTGCAAACAGCGGAGGGGGACAAGAAGGTATTTACATCTCCATCAGACGCCTATGCCTTCCTGGACATGAGGCCCCCTTTTGATCGGGAACAACGCACTCAAAGCAGCGGAAAAAGGATGAGATTGTCACCACCGTCACCCCATAAGCCTCCTCCAGCCTCTAACAGAGATCGATCCCAACCCTGAACTAGACCCAAGGAACCCGAAATGGGGTTTGATTTTGATTTTGATTTTCTTAAAGATTCTTCTCTACTGGCGGCGTGGATATGGTCCTGACTCTATTTTCTTTCGTTTTGGTGCTTCTTCCATTATCTCAAAACGAATAATCACACCGTGACAACAAGGAAGATGTGACTCGACCGACCCCGAAACACCAAACCAGCTAGAACCCATCGGGCTGCTCATGAGCGTTCTGCACTAGCGGACTTTTCGTCTTCTGGGTCCCCCTTTTTCATTTTTATTTTTTACGTTTTTATGGCTACTTTTTACTATGTTTGATATTAGGACACCTTATCTTATACTGATGCTTCCTGATGAACGTTCTGAGAAACGCTTTGAGCACCTGATATCTTACAGTTTCTTACCGACACTAATAGGCCATAACCATTCCGCAGATGGAGTTCGCACCTTTTGATCAGCGAAAGCCCTACTTTAGGCACTCTGATCAACAGGTAGCACCTCATCCCACAACCGACTGAAATTACAATGGTATGTGTAATCCGATTTACATATGGGCCATATGTCCCGTGTAGAGCGAGATGTGGAAAAATGTGCAAGTGCAGGTGGGGAAGAAGGAAGCCACTTCTTGTTATGTGCGCATATGCTTTTGACAGCTTGCTGTCTTTTCTTACTCTCGTTGTTTATTGCTTACTGTTTCCGAGTTTATTATGTTTAATGTGTTTATCTTACCTAGATTCCACACGCCGCACCAGCTTCGCCTCTCCACGGATACTGGGTGCCCTGTCCTCCTCTGGTAGCCTCTCCACTCCTCCATCCAGACGGGCCTCCTTGACCGAGATGATATGGGGTACTGTAACGATCTGTTG
>NW_017307173.1:38464-64619 GCF_000935625.1 Nanorana parkeri
AACAGATTACACATCCAGAAAAAATTAACCTATTACTGGGAGAGTACTACCGCTCTCTATACAGGGATGACCAACACCTGTCACCTGAAGCTCTGAAATACTTGGATTCAATTAAACTCCCTCAAATCACAGACCTTCAATTGGATAAGCTAAATGCCCCAATTAACCAGGAGGAAATCGCCTCCACCATCTCTAACCTAGCGGGGGGCAAATCGCCAGGACCGGACGGATACACAGCGGAATTCTTTAAATTCCTTAAGCTAGATCTCCTCCCTGCCATGGGGGAGCTATACTCCCAGCTATGGTCGGACGGTAAATACTTACCCACGGGGAATGAGGCCTATATAAAAGCGATACCTAAACCAGGAAAGGATCTGCAACAACCAGGCTCTTATAGACCCATATCGTTAATTAACGTGGACGCTAAGATCTTGTCCAAGATCTTGGCGGACTGCCTTGCAGGAATAATGCCAAATATTGTACACCCTACCCAGGTCGGATTCAGCAAGGGGAGAGCGGCAGTAGCTAACATCCGCAAAGTCCTACTGGCCCTGGAGCAATCCACAGCCCATCCGTCTCCGGGCAATACGATCATCACCATTGATACCGAAAAGGCTTTTGACAACGTCAAACATCCATGGCTATTTGCGGTATTGGAGCGGCTGGGTTTCAGGGGCAAGTTCGTATCTCTCCTTGGTGCAATGTACGAGACCCCGACGGCTAGGGTGCATACTACAGGTTTTCTAACCCCATCTATTCCCCTGGGTAAAGGAACACGCCAAGGCTGCCCGCTGTCTCCATTACTTTTTAATCTAGCGGTGGAACCCTTATCACAATGGATCATACAGACGGACACTATCCATGGCATAAAAATTGGAGATCAAGAGTTGAGGTCGGCGCTCTTTGCGGATGACTTGCTTTTCTTTACCTCTGAGGTGGAGAAAGATATCCCAACTCTACAAACTTCATTGAGAAGCTTTGGAGACATCTCGGGCTATAAAATAAACATAGACAAGAGCGAGATATTACTTTTAAATCGCCCGACTATGCCAGAGAAATGCAGGGGAGGATTTCGCATAGCAAAGGAAAGCATCACATACTTGGGTATAAAAATAGGTAAGCGCCCCTCTACTATATATAATCTTAATTACACCCCCCTACTGAATAAGATATTGGCAGAACTTAATAGATGGTCCTCACTGCCCCTCTCGCTCTTTGGCAGAGCTCATCTGATAAAAATGGTTAGTTTCCCGAAATTATTATACCCAATGCAAACTATCCCTGTACTGATAAAACATAAAGACGTCAAGCTAATAGAAGCGACCTACAATAAATTTCTATGGAAATCCAGGAGATCTCGCATACCCCTCCGACAATTAAAGCTACACAAAGATGATGGCGGACTAGGCATGCCAGATATTAGAACATACAACCTGGCTTGTCTACTCCGACACTCAATTGACTGGATAACTGGCTTATCTCAGTACTCCAACTTATCTCTGGAGCAAGCTTGGGTTGCCCCATGGTCTCTCACAGCTCTCCTTCATACCAGAAACTCTAGATTACCTACAATACTGAAGCGTAGCATCATAATAAGGGACACAGTGGCGGCATGGAGGGCTTCTAGACTACAACTTAACTCTCACCCATACATATCTAAATATCTCCCTTTGAGAGGCAATCCCCAATTCCTACCTGGACAAAACTACGCAGCCTATAAAGAGTGGGACTCGAAAGGTCTATCATCAATGACACAGGTATTTGATCCAGACTCATTTCAGCCGGTAACTTTTCCAATCATATGCGAAAGATTCCAAATTCCCAGAAGTCATTTTTTATTTTACTCTCAACTCACCCATTATTGGAAGAGTGAAACACGCACACCACAATTTTTTCTTAAAACAAACTCTCTAGACCTGGTAATACAATCTAAATACTACCCCATTAAGAAAATATATGCATGTCTAAACAACACAGAGGGAATGGGCAGGCTCAGTACGAGTAAAAATGTATGGAAAATATTCGAGTGGTGATCTGCTGGAATGGAGTGATCAAGTGGAGAGGATGCCAGAGGAACATATGGGGCGCCCAGGGAGAGGAGAAGCTGAGGAAGTCGGTGAGTTTATGATGATAACAATGAATCTAGGTAAAATGTTCAAATAGAGACTAGTTGACTGTCTCATTGTCTCCTTGGATAAGTTAGGTGGCGACCAAGCGGTAGATGTTTCTTAGGGGAAAGCACCCTAAGATATAGAGAAGGATGGAGGGGAAGACAGTATAGCAAAGAAAAGGGGGGAGGGAGAGCGAGTGGGCGCCAAGATGGGCCACTTGCTCTTGCCCGTGCCACCCTAGAACACTCCTCTATTAAATACAATGATGGATATACCACGCAGTATAAACCCTACCGCGGGGTCGCACTACAAAATGTACCTTAGGATAGGATATGCAATGTTCAATAGATCCAGCAAGATTATGTATATGCGAAGTTGTTGGAAAAAAGAAAAATGGAAAACTGTTGATGATGCCATGCAAAACATGTTGTAAACATTCCTTGAATTGTCAACACAATAAAATGTTTTTGAAAAAAAAAAATGTTCAATAAGTGAATGGGTAAAAAATACCTGTTGACCCAGCCAGAAATACATTCATGTGCTCTCTCTGCGGACTATACAACATCTCTGTTATGAAGGTGTTTTGTAGTCCTAAAACACTTCCTGTCATAGACGAACAATGCTGCTCCTCCACAGATAACGCAACTTAGCGATCATCGCCTTAGGACAGGAAGTGTGCTACTGGCAGGATCACCAGGTATAAAATAGGGAGGGGAAAAAAAAAAACCTTAAAAGAAAAAAAAATGCAGCCACCACACCTAAATGATAAGCTGCAACATACTATTATATAATATATTTTTATTGGCTTTATTTTTAATTTTTGTATTTTTAACCCCTTCATGACTGAGCTTGTTTTTAGTTTCTGTTCGTAAATGACTGACACACTTTTGACATTTTTGATGTGTGATTCTTCCACGTCAGTAATAATATATATATATATACATATTCTTTGTTTCCTCATATATAAATATATTTTAATATGTGTGTGTGTGTATCTATATCTATCTATCTACACACACATGAGAATATATTTATATATGAGGAAACAAGAAATATGAGAATATATCCACATACATATATAGGTGCGGGTGTGCCTGCAGGAGTGGTAGTGCTGGTGGAGGGAGGGAGGGAGCGGTGTCGCCCGCAGCAGTTATAATATTAATTGTTTCACCCCTATCGAATCATGCCCCCTCCTAGCTTTAGTACTGCCCCCAACCACCCCTTCCCCCACACTGAGCCACTATTACCTGGCTTCTCCCCACTTTTTCTATGTCATGCAGCCTGCTCAGTCCAGGTACTGGCGAGATGCCCCGCCTCCTGCAGAGCCCGCACTGTAATGAGAGCCGCGCATTCCTTGTGACAGCCGCTGCTCAATGACGGCCCAGCCTGCACGGCATCAGAGGGGCCCGGGGACCACTAAATTGTTCTCGCGGACCACCGGTTGGCAACCGCTGCTCTATTAGGCTCCATTTTTTTAACGTAATCAGTTTTATGCTGCATGTTGGGTAATTAGCACCTTTTTTAATTTTTTTTTTTAATCTCGCAACTCTTAGACATGCTTCTTGATCCAGGAATGTTTTTTCCCCAAAGCTCCTTGGACTTGCCGTTTATTTAGATTCTCTGGAGCCCATGAAAAACAGCTATATTTAATATGACATTTTGTGACACTTTATTTTGACACAGGAGTACTTCCACTAATTTCTAAAAAATATTTTTTTTTGAGCAAAGGGTTGAAGGAAAGAAAAAACAAAATGACAATATTTTATAAATCTAAACGTTTTATTAGGACAATGACCGACAAAATGTGTTTTGATTTACATTTTAATAAAAGTCCTCACAGAATCCTAAAACAAATGCTTGGAAAAAAAAAAAACGAAAAAAAAAAAAAACGAAAGAAACAGGTTTATACAATTATTCTTTACAGGATCCCCCAAGTAGCCCGCATTGAGACCACAACCGTCAGGGCTCCCGTTTGGAAAGATTCAAGAGATATAAAAAAAAATCCCTATGCCAGGCACATAAAAGTACCCCTTTGGCTAGGGATTAGCGACATCCTGGTTTATAGGAACACTATAATGAGGAATCATGGAGGCTATCATAATTAACCTATCCTTAAAAAGTAAAAACGCTAGTTCGCTGGCTATGATGGTCTAGTGGCCCAAGTACTTTCTAAGTCACTTACCGAAAAGGAGTATGCAGATTAAGAGTTGACCTCACTCCTATTTTCTTGATTGGAATACTTGTGCTTGGTTAGCGACTCAAAAATATTTAAAGCCAGAGACAGCTATTTTAGGGGGCCAACAATGCCAGCCTCCAGGTTTCAGTATATTACAGTACAAGAGCCCCTCCTCCATTTACCCAGTGGCAGGCTAGCTTTGTAAGGGCTCAGTCGTGTTTAAAAGACCACATAATTGCTGGACAGCGTAAGAACCACTGATATCGATTAAAAAGGATCCACTTTTTGGAAACCGTATATTTCTTAAAGGAGAACTACTGGAAAAGTAAAATGTACTCTTCCCAATAGTTTGAGCTGACATGTGACACTGCAGCTGTCATACACCGGCTCTATCGCTCAACTGAGTAATCACAAACCGCTGATTGCTCAGTTTGCGGCTTCTCCCTGCAGTGAGCGGTGACTCTCAGCCACCGCTCCACGCAGGGATTTTACCTTCCCTCTCTCTATTCCTCCAGCGCTCACTGGAGGAACAGACAGTAAATGTTCTCCTATTAACCAAATGAGACCTGAAGCCAAAATAAAGGTTTGGCTATAGTTCTCTTTTAATAAATGATTAAAATACAAAAAGGGACATTTTATCCTCCCACCCACTAAGATCTCAGAACTGTTTTTTTTTTTTAAAAACAAACATCACTAACAGCCAAACAAAACATGCTACTCAGTAAAAAATGCAGAGTTTGTAACACTAGAAGGGAAGCGGAGAAGAAATGTCCAGGGTGCATTGTTTCCTGGGCTACACTCATGAAACACCTTCAGCTATGCAAGAAATACTGAATCCTGCAGACATCCTCACGTCCCCCTCCCCAGGCTGATGAACGACCCCTCGGTCCATCAGTTGTAGTAATAGCTGTATGTGGCATTTAGCTTTTGTCTTCCTTTTTGTCATCATCCTCTGATGGGTAAGAATGCCACGTGAGCCGCTCCTCGTAGAACGAGATCACCACTTGGGGACACTTCACATTAGCTTCCTTTGCTGGGACAAGATCGGCTTCATCTGAGCTCTTCCTGTAGTAAACAAGCCAGAGGTGGAGAGAGGAATTTATATCAAGAGCAAGTAGGATTAGTGTGGAATACAAACTTGTACAATAACAATTATATAGATAAGAGGATGATAAGCGCGGAATGTAATCTTTCAAGGCAGCATTTCTCAACTCAACTCAACTAGTCCTCGAGTAACCCCAACAGCTCATGTTTTCAGAGTTTCCCTCAGGTCAAACAGCTGTCATAATTACCAAGCCAATAAAGCTGAATAAATAAGCTGTGCAAGGTGAAGGAAATCTTAAAGAAAATTAGCTGTTGGGAGTACGTAATCAGCTGTGGACATTGGGCATAATACGAATACCCCCCCCCATAAAAAAAATTATTGAAGTACAATGTCCTTTTCACCTGTAGCATTTACCACCTGTCAAAATGAAAGCCAGCAGCCACTTTGGAGACAGTACTTTAAGACCCCATTCACACTGAGCGACATGGAGAATCGCGCGCTTCTTTTCGTGATGAGCGGCATTGAGCTACATTGCGCGATATTGAGCGACAGTGCACATTTTGCTGCGTAGTGCAACTTCGTCTCTGCTACATTGGGCTGTAACCAATCAACAGCAGTCTTGATGTGACATCATTCTTTCCTTCCATATTGCTATGCAAAAGTGACCCTTCTGTAGCGTGACAAGGTCGTGCAATATCGCCGGTAATGCGCAACACCATGCAGTCTATTGGGGCCAAATCGGGCGACATCTGCCGAAAAATAGGTCATGTTTGAGCTACAAGCTTGAGCGACGAGCTACAGGCGACATTGAGCTGTAAGATGTGAACAGCTCCATTGAAATGCATTGGACAAGCTACATTGAGCAACATTGCACAGAAATATGCACGATTTTGGAGCGGAAATCGTGCGACAAACCGCTCAGTGTGAATGGGGTCTCAAACACTATTCAGATATGACCTAGAGATACATGTACAGGTGAAACTCGAATAATTAGAATATCGTGCAAAAGTTCATTTATTTCACTAATGGAACTTAAAAAGGTGAAAAATCATCACTTTTGTATTTACGGTTTCATTCATCTGCAGAGCAAAGGGGTGAGGCCTCTATCTGCATATGATGTTAAAGCAACCCCAAAATAAAAGTTTATTAATTGTTCCAATTTAGCACCTTTTGTTTCCCCTAGGCAGCCCTAATTAACTCCTTCTTTGCCCTCAGCCATTTTTTTATTGCATTTTTCAGTTTATTTTAATAACGATTAATATTTTTTTTTAAAGTTTTTATTTTTAAACATGGCAAGAAAGAGAAGCAATACATTCAAAATGGGTCTACAGACAGCAATAAAAGCTCGACATAGATGTTATTAAAAACTTAATAAAATTGGATTTCCACATTGTTGCCAGAACCCCACAAAACATCCCTGATTTACCATAAAGGAAGGCCAAAGAGGAGTTGAATAGAAAGGTTATGCTTTAATACTAGGGATCCAAAGAGGGTGTATACAACCCCTAAAGCATATAATCAGAGGAATATGAAATGAATCAGGATTCACCTAAATGTATCAGATTTTCGTTCAATTTATCTGGATATACAGAAAATCTTGCAGTAATGCTTTGCGTGAATTTAGGGTATAAAACTTTTTTTCCAATTATTATTATACAGGATTATATAGCGCCAACAGTTTACTCAGCGCTTTACAATATAAGGAAGACATTACAATCACAATTCAAGACAAGATGGTAAGGAGGGCCTTGCCCGTGAGCGCTCACAATCTAAAAAGAGGAGGGTCAAGTGGTACATGAGGAGGTAGCTGTGTGGGGATGAATTGTTTGAGAACGTGATGGTTTAGTGGTTAGTAAGAGGTGGAATAGGCTTCCCTGAAGAGATGAGTCTTTAGGGATCGCCTAAAGGCAGTCAGAGTGGGAGATAGTCGGACAGGTTGGGGTAAGAAGTTTCAAAGAATGGGAGAGACTCTAGAGAAGTCCTGGAGGCAAACATGGGAGGAGTTGGCGAGGGAGCCGGAAAGCAGGAGGTCTTTGGAAGAGCGGAGGGGACGATTAGGGTGATACTTTGAGACAAAGTTCGAGATATAACCGGTGGGGCAGAGTTGCGAATTGCTTTGTAAGTGGTTGTTAGTATTTAGAATGTTATCCTTTGGGTGATTGGCAGAGGGGGTGCAGACACTGAGCAGTTGGTTAGGTGGATGAGTCTAGCAGCTGCATTCATGACAGACTGAAGAGGGGATAGCCTGTGTAGAGGTAAGCCAATGAGGAGGGAGTTGCAATAGTCAAGACGAGATATAACAAAGGGAGTGGATGAGTAATTTTGTGGTTTCACTGGTGAGGAAGGGACAAATTTTGGAGATGTTACAAAGGTGAAGGCGGCAGGATTTGGATAATGATTGGATGTGGGGAAGAAAGGTGAGGTCCAAGTCAAGGATGACACCTAGTACCTTGGCATGGGGGAGGGATGGATTGTTGTGTTATCAATCTCAAGGGAAAAGTTGGGGGAAGGTGCACAGGCAGGAGGAAATATCAAGAGCCAAGTTTCTGAAAGGTTGAGTTTTAAGAAGTGTTGAGACATCCAGACGGATATGTCAGATAGTAGATTAGTGCACGAGAGGACACTGAGGGGGAGAGTTGTGGAGTAGAAAGATAGATTTTAGTGTCATCGGCATAGAGGTCGTATTGGAAGCCATGTGAGGTTATTAATTGACCAAGGGAGGAGGTGTAGATAGAGACAAGAAGGGCTCCAAGGACAGAGCCTTGTGGGACCCCTACAGAAAGAGGAAGAGGAGTTAGATTTGTAGGTGGCACTAAAGGAGCCCTTAGATAGGTAGGAGGAGAACCATGAGAGAGCAGAGTCTTGTAGGCCAAGCGAGTGGAGTTTTTTGAGGAGGAGCAGGTGGTCAACAGTGTCAAAAGAAGCAGAAAGGTCTAGGACTTTTTTTTTTAAATCACTTTTTTATTTTATTCTACTGTTTTGTCAATTTTGAATATGTATTTTACTATTTTTTTTACCACGTTGAATTTTTACATGCCTTCTGACGAACAGCAAACGTGTTTGCTTATTCTTTTTTCCGTAAGCAATGGCTTTTTTTCCTGGTTGCGCCAGATCTTATGTAGGGGCTTCATAGCAAAGGGGGTGAATACATATGTTTTTTTCTGTTTTTTAGATTTTATTATTTTTTTTTAAAACAAGTTATTTTCCTGATTTCACTTCACCATTTTGGATTGTTTTGTGTTGTAATCAAAATAAAAATCCATTTGAATTCCAGGTGGTAATGCAACAAAATATGAAAAATGCCAAAAGGGGTGAATACTTTTGCAAGCCACTGTAAATACAATCTCACATGAACATTAATACATGACATATCACACTGTGTCATTATTTATTTTACAAACATAGAACCAAATAGTGTATGGGGACCCAACTCACCATTTCATCAGGAACATTAACTCTCCACTTGAGTCTGTGGCTCCAATGATCCTTTCTGGCTCTAAGCCCCTAGCAAATCCACGGGGCTTCTCTACCTGCAAAAAGTAAAACACCATGTCTGTATCAGTGGACAATAACAAAAAGGGCGTTAAAGATCAGGTAATACGGGACATATAGGTTGAGCAGACATTGGATTATAAATCCTAATGTTTTTTATCCTTTTCGCTCCAACCAAACAGCACCCTACTGTATGCATTCAGCTCTCACAAGGCAGGTCTTGGATGAGGACCAACCTATGTGGCTGCCAATCATATGGCCACTATCACAGTAATAGGAAAGGTTTGTCACAGTTATAAACTTGCATGCTTGCCTGTTACGCTAAAGATTCTTTTTCCTTCCTTCCGGGGCGGTCCTATTTATAAAAAGAGATTAGTGTCAATGCCTGCAGGTTTGTTAGCTGCTAATCGATGTAATTGATATTTACAGGTTGATCTGCGCTTCCATCACCACCAGCTATTCAGGAGAAAAGATAGTGATTGGACATACTTCTCCGACCTGACTGACTGATGGCTATACACCATCACTTTTCCTTCATTCAGCCCCGTGGGCTGAATGGCTGCAGTTTCTGTTCAGCCGAGAATTTTCAGATCGGCTTCTTCGACAAAAGTGGATAAAAAAAAACGTGGCCAATCGCTGCCCGAATCTCAACCAGTGTATGGACGGCTTTACTGTTCGATTAAAATACAACAAAACCATGTTATGAAATCTAAATGATTTATAGCCACCTATTATCTATAACCTAAGCTGCTAAGAAGTACCATACATTTCCTTCAACTGCTATGATACCCGAGAAGAGGCACAACAAGGGAGCACAAAAGATCTGTAAGACACGGATTGGCTGATCCACTCCCCCCAGAGGACCAGTTTTGTGCTTAACCACTTGCTGTCCGTTGCAATTTCTTACTATTTGCACACACATGATAAAATCAGAATTTTGGGCTAGAAAACAGCTTAAAGCACCCAAACAAGTATATATTTTCTGAAAGCAGAGGCCCTGTAGAATGAAAAAAAATGCTAGTTGCAATTTTTTTAGTTGCGCATTATTTGCATAAATGTTTATCAAACCAGAATTTTTAGGATAAAGTACACTAAAACGAAATTTAGTGCACAGAAACAGAATATAATACTCAATTTTTGGTAAAATATAAAAGACGGGGTCACGTCAGGTAAATAGATACCAAACTTGTCAAGATTTAAAATGGCAAAAAAACTACAATACTCAAAGTTTACCATAGGCGACGCTTTAAAAGCTTTTACTGCTCATCAGGTTAGTGTTAACTGTGATTGATGGCCCTATAATCAGTGCTCTCACTCAGACGTTCACAGTGATATGTAACATGTATGGCGCAATTTTCGTTTTTGCAAGTAGGTGCACCCGACGCAGTTTGCGTTTAAAAAAAAAGGATGTTAAAACATTTTTTTTTGCATTGTTTACACTTTATGTTACTTTAATCTAACCAGCCCCCTATGTAATAGCAAATATGATGTGACAGGTCCTCTTTATGGTGACATCAGGGGTCTGTCAGTTCCCTAATGTCACCTAAGGACCACAAAGAAGCTGATGAAGTAAGCAATCTGCTTCACCAGCTTCTTCTCCTGGCTACAGGACCCAGAGAATGTGCACAGTGACACCGGAAGTGATGTAATACACATCACTTCCAGGTCCAGTGATCAGCGGCTAGAAGCTTGCTGATCTCCCGCCGATCAATGCGGGGAGACCTGCCGTGCCAGTCTGCACAGGGGGCAAGGGAGCCAAGGGTAGCTGGCAGAGGAGGTTGGGGCGGTGGCTAAGGGGAGTACACTTCGCCGCATGGCACAAGTGATCCGGTGGCTATATAGCCACCGGATCGCTTGTATCTGAACAGCCATTGCAGCAGCAACCGTGTTCTTGGTAAAACCTCTTCAGGAGCCAGATGTTTATACGTCCGCCCTCCTGAAGTGGTTAACTCAATGGCATCATTTAATATTTATACTGCGTTCCTGGTTTAAAGCCCTTGCACTAGCATATAAGAGGTATGTGAATTCCAACATCCCAAGAACAGGGCTCTCCCCCTATTACTGCTGCAAATACAGTATTTTCTATGTGCAAATCTTCGCCTAGAGGCCAAGGAGAAGATCCACATCTGCAAAGAATCATCTATTTTTGTAGGGCTGCAACAACTAATCGACATAATCGATTATAATCGATTATTGAAAAAGTTGTCAACTTTTTCAATAATCGATTAATCGGCTTCTGATCAGTTGGCCCTGTTCACAGCTCCACACGCTGTGCACCGCACCTCCTCCCCACCTCACGCTCGCCGCTGCCAGACCCGCTCGCATCCACGCTCCACACGTCGCACCTCCTCCCCGCCTCACATTTCCTGCCCATCCACATCCAAAATACAAACTAGTAGTCCCATCACTGGAGCCATTTTTTAAACTTTATTTTATAGTTTATCCGATTAACCGATTAATCGAACTTAATAATCGGCTAACTAATCGATTTTGAAAATAATCGTTAGCTGCAGCTCTATATTTTTGTATGATTTCACGCAGAAAGGAAGCCACAACAATTTGCAGATGATTAGAATTTTTCTGCAGGGCCTGTCGAAGTTTGTCCATGTGACCCCCAAATATAGTTTCCACACAGAGATGGCTATTTCAATAAAACATCCTCCGATTTTGTTCAACGGATGGTTTAAACTTAAACACTGCTTACTTGAATTCTTTATACGAGTATTTTTTTAAGAGATTTTGATAATTTGGTGTCTTTTGGCCACTGCAAAGATATAGTGTCACCTAACTGACCATGGGGAAAAGAAAATGCAACCTATGATTTTTATACATACAAAATATATACTGATAATATTTCTGCACATATAAATGACGTATATCATGAAAGTATTATAATGGGTTGCCATTGGCGATCTCTTTCTGAAAAACCTTTACAACTTATCACCTTGCTTAAGTGTGTTCTGAAACAGTGACCAGGGCAAGTATGCAGATCGGGAAACCTGGCTTCTCTCCGATTTCATTTGCTGCATGCTTGTATTGGATCTGTGACTTATGAAATATTGTACCCAGGGACTGCCAGGCAGTTAGCATTTTCTGAAAGAGGTCAGCAATGGTAGCCTGCATATTCCTTTCATAACCTATTGTAAGTTGGAGACATGCACTCAAGTCAGAATATGAGAAGAAAAAGAATCAGAAATCTTAATTGTAGCCCCGCAGGGCTGAATGGGAATTATTGTAGAAGCATATGGTCAGCTTTAGGCCTCGAATATGCTACCAGCCCAAACCCCGGAAGATTTTACATAACCGTTACTTTAAAATGTACCTGTTATAAAAGAACGATGGGGTCTGTCAATATTGGCCCCGTCAGAAAGTGTTAGTTGCCTTGCTGTAGTGTCGTTAGTCACCTTCACTCCATACAGCGTTGTGACCTTGCAAGATGATGGTGCTCCTCACTATGAGGTCACTATGTAACCCTGAGGAAGAGACCCTATGTGGCCCCCGAAACATTGGCTGTGTATGACAAATGGTGACGATGATTCAATAAAACGTAATAGGATCAATGATACATTGTGTGAGTGCTGGTGACTATCTGATCTTTATTGGAGTTGCCTTGCTGTGTCTGGCTTCAATACAGAAAGGCTCAAAGCAAAAACGCAGAAAATTAAAGTGGGAGAAAAGTCAGCGTTTCTGGTCTCTGGTCTCCAAACTTGATCCCTGTCAAAGTATTGAAGCCAAAGCATAATCCCAGGCATTTCACTTCCTCAACGGGATCACCAAAGGCAGTCTACGTTCGTCTCATAAAAAAAAAGTGTCCTTATACCAGACTTGTAAATATAAGCAATGTTAATTACAATAAAATATATATCCTCCATAGCTGAATAATGCAAACTCATATTTGTCCACACACAATCAAGGCAAATTTCAGGCACAAAGAGCAGTAACAACATATACAGTAAGGAAAATAATTATTTGATCCCCTGCATATTTTGTAAGTTTGCCCACTTAAAAAGAAATGAAAGGTCTATAATTTTTATCCTAGGTTGTATCTTAAATGATAGGAGAGGAATATCAACCAAACATCCAGAAAAGCACATGATACAAATGTTATAAATTGAGTTGCAGTTCAGTGACTAAAATAAGTATTTGATCCCCAAGCAAAACATGACTTAGTGGAGAAACCCTTGTTGGCAAGCACAGAAGTAAGACGTTTCTTGTAGTTGGTTACCAGGTTTGCAAACATCTCAGGAGGGATTTTGGTCCACTCTTCTTTACAGATCTTCTCTAAATCCTTAAGGTTTCTTGGCTGTCGCGTGGCAACTAGAAGTTTCAGCTCCCTCCATAAATTTTCTATAGGATTAAGGTGTGGAGACTGGCTAGGCCACTCCATAACCTTAATGTGGTTCTTCTTGAGCCACTGCTTTGTTGTCTTGGCGGTATGTTTTGGGTCATTGCCATGCTGAAAGACCCATCCACGGCCCATCTTTAGTGTTCTGGCTGAGGGAAGGAGGTTCTCATCCAAGATTTTACATGGCCCCGTCCATTGGCCCCTCAAAGTCGGCCTGTACCTTTAGCAGAGAAACAGCCCCAAAGCATAATGTTTCCACCTCCGTGCTTGACTGTAGGGATGGTGCTCTTAGGGTCATAGTCAGCATTTTTCTTCCTCCAAACACAGCGAGTCCAGTTAATTCCAAAGAGCTCAATTTTGGTCTCATCTGACCTCAGAACTTTCTCCCAATCCTTCTCTGAATCATTTAGATGTTCATTGGCAAACTTCCAACGGGTCTGTACATGTGCCTTCTTGAGGAGGGGGACCTTGCTGGCTCTGCAGGATGTCAATCCATGGCGGTGTATTGCGTTACCAATGGTTTGTTTGGTGACTGTGGTTCCAACTGATCATTCACAAGCTCCTCCCGTGTAGTTCGGGGCTGATCCCTCACTTTTGTCATGATCATCCTTAACCCATCTTGCATGGAGCTCCAGACCGAGGGCGGTTGATGGTTATTTTGTATTCCTTCCATTTGCGAATAATCGCTTTAACAGTTGTTTCCTTCTCACCAAGCTTCTTGCTGATGGTCTTGTAGCCCATTCCAGCCTTGTGCAGTTCTACAATCTTGTCACTAACTAACGTCCTTTGACAGCTCTTTGGTCTTGCCCATGGTGGTGAGGTTTGAATGGAAGATTCTGTGGACTGGTGTCTTTTATATACATAACGAGTTATGTATATAACTTCTTAAATTGACAGGACTAATCTGTGTACCACATAGCAAGTCTGTGGGAGCCAGAATTCTTGTTGGTTGGTAGGGGATCAAATACTGTGACTCAATTTATAACATTTGTACCATGTGTTTTTTCTAGAATTTTGGTTGATATTCTGTCTCTATGATTTAAAATACACCTATGATAAAAATTCTAGACCTTTCATTTCTTTGTAAGTGGGCAAACTTTAAGACAAAGTGCACCTTTACATAGGGATAACCCTATATAATCAGTTTAAACAATCTTACCTCTTCTTTCTTCTTCTTGGGCTTGCTCTCTTCACCCACAACAGGCTCATTGTCTGAATCTGCTTTGCGTTTTCCTTCCGACCTCTCCGACTCGTGTGCAGATTTCTGTGACTGCAGGAACTCGGCAATCAGATCTGGACAATCCAGGTTCTCCTCAGGCTCCCATGTGTTGTCTTCACTGCAAACACCAGAGGAATTGACAACCAATATCCCCTTAAGACATTTCATTTAATGTGTGCAGTTACCTTTCACCATTCATACCTGAGTGCTTCGTGGCATGATTTCTGAAGCACAACGTTTAAACTGAAGAATCCTATTCTCAATAGGCCGGTTCACACTTGAGCATTGTGTCGCTTGTCGCCTGCCATGTGAAGCTCGGGAAAGTACACAAGCTTCTTTGAGGCGGATATGTGCTTTTTGGCCCCATCAACTTTAATGGGAGCACCTGAAAAACACATTTACATGCATTCTCAGGCATTTCCACTCAAAAATGCATGGAGCAAAAACCATTTGAATCTGTTCTGGTACTAGTGTACAAGCACACACAAAAAAGGCCTGCATGATCTTCAGGCTATGCTCACACTTGGGTGTAAATGGCGGCATCAACTGTTAAATCATTTTTCTGTACTAGGGAGAGACCATAAGCCAGGGCTGGACAAATCCCAAGACCCAGCTTGCCAATGCTCCTGAAATAGGACTGTTGGCTCCTAACGTTTGAGGTTCTCTCTAGTTGCTGTCAACGGAGCTGGCTTGTAAAAAATTCTTCTGGTTCCTGAGGCGCGTTCAGATGCTAAGTCGCTGTAAGTGCTGAGATAGTCAGCTCAGCACTGTTAACTTAGCACTTGCAGTGGAAGTGAATGTGGCTGCAGAACGCCGAGCGTGACGTGCATAGTAGGAGAAGGCAGGGACAGATCTCCAGCGGCCATTGTAACTATGGGCACACCCAGAGAAGGGTGCCTGAGCCCCGATGTAGCAAATCACAATTTAGTGTGGAAACCTACAATTTAATGTTTTGGTAGACGAGTGTGAAGGAAAAACTGTCTGAAATTGCAACAATGGCAGAGTTTAACACTGAATCCTCCGCCAATTTGTTTAGAACTGTGCAGCCGAAGCGTTCAGTGAAGCTGCTGCAGCGAACTGAAGAGCTGCAGAACAGCTTCTCAGCGCATTCCTAAGGAACTGAACACACCTCTGGATTGGACAGACTGGCTCTCCTAGATTCCAAATGATTTGCCAACCCCGTCATAAGCTTATGTGTAAAACTCAAAATATACAGTTGTGAATCTAACTTGTGCCCTCATGACTCACCATCAAAGCACTGAAAACCTTCAATAAGTACATGGTTATTGGAAATATTGGACAAACGAGTGAGTATCCCACTCCCAACTCTGCTCCTGCAAAATGGTTGCTTTGCTTCACAGCCTCCGTTCACATTATTACAATAACAAGCTATTTACAGACTATGCGTTGTTCATTGAAGTGAATGGAGACCATACTGTAGAGAGTAGGGATGCACCGATACCGGTATTTTGGTACCGAGTACGAGTACCGATAAATGTTTTTTCGGTACTCGCCGATACCAATTACCGAGTAACGGAAGTCCCATTCAGGAAGCCAGGTGGCGTGTAATGACTCGCCACCTGGCTTCCTGATTAGCCGGGCAGCGTGTAAAGAGTCGCTACCCGGCTTCCCGATTAACAAAAAGTCCCCTCTTACCTTAGTATGTGCAGCATGTCATCCCCCGGGGCCTCTCCAGCGAGAACGCGGTCTTCGTCCGGTACCCAGCCGAAGCCGTCCAATCAGGAAACCCGGGCACCGTGTAATGACGCGACGCCCTGCTTCCTGAGTGGCCGGCTCCATGCTCTCTTGTCATGAGATGACGAGGGAGCATGAAGCCAGCTTCCCGGCCAATCAGAAAGCAGGGCGTCGCGTCATTGGATGGCGCCTGGCTTCCTGATTGGACGGCTCGGGCTGGGTACCGGACGAAGGCACTAGTGTTGCTAGCATGGAGAGGGGACTTTTGATTGCCTACATGTCAGCACCGTTTTTTTTATTTTTTTTATTTATGCAGCTTGGGTGCCAACAAAGGTCCTTCGGCAAGCAAAACATTACAAGGTCTAGCATATGGCCACACTCATCACACCTCATAGAAATGAGTAAGGCCCACTACTTTTAATAGGCGGCCTCACTGAGCCTCAGTTGGTAATAGTTACTTGACCTATCAACCCAGAAAAGTATCCACATATTGGAGCACCTAGGCATTCTAAATACCCATGTATGGTATGCTTTGTAGCCGACAGCGTCCTTATCCAGAGACGCTGACAGTAGGTGGAGCCTGATGGTGATGTTGAGGGACTAGTTGCCGATCAGGTCCACTCTGCTGGTTATTATTAAACCTTGCAGTGCGGGAGTAGCCCCCCATTGCAAGGATACATTTTTGGACATCATGGAGTTCTGCTTTCAGCTTCTAATGCCTAATTTTCTATTTAACTGGACTATTATTTTTAAAACTGGAGTTCTGTATTAAGAAAAATATTCTCCTCGCTTGTTTTCAAATATTTTTATTTAAAATACAATACTTTTCCTAAACTTTACTGTTATCATAGAGTTTAGTGCAGATATATGCATCCTCTACATGTTTGTTGTCCTGTCTCAACTGCATACACTGATTCAGTTATGGCAGGGCTGGACAAATCTTAGGATCCAGGTAGCCAATGCTCCTAAAAAATTACAGCTCGCTCCTAACTTTTGAGGTTTTCTCTAGTTGTTATCAATGGAGCTGGCGCCTACAAAAAAAAACAAAAAACATCCCGCTAGCTCATGGACTGGACAGACAGGCTCCTGAATTCCATAATCATTTGTCCACCCCTGACTTATGGTACTGACAACCTCCAAGACAAAAGTACTTACTCAGAAAAACCTTTCCACTTTAAAAGATATTCAACTTTTCCTTTAACAACCCGCCGATCCAACACCTTTTCAACCACGTATTCTTCTTCCTCTTCGTCAACTACTTCTTCCATTTTTTTTTTGTTTTGCTTTTTTCCCGTAGCGGTAGCCAGTTTGCTGGTTTAGTGGACCTAAACGGAAAGAAAACACTGCATTTATGAAAAATACATTCATATGGATGCAGATACTGACCTCATCAAATTTCACTATATCTGAAATGTCTATATGTAAGTGGTGAAATGTCTGTAATATCTAAGGGGAAGAGCAGTCACTGGAGCTTTGGTCAACATTACAATCACATCTCTAAAATCTTACAATACTACACCTCCTAATGTCAACTCCATGTTCCTGGCATACTTCATTTAAAGTTAGGTTGTCTTTTAAAAGGCCAATGCACAAAAGTTCTCCCAGTTTGAAGTAATGAGTAAAAAAAATAAAAATAAATGATAAATATAAAAAGGTATGTGATGTTAAATTCTCATCTCATCCAAATATCACCCCTTCTAATTTAGTGCTGCCAGTGGAGTATTCAGGGGCAGTGGGCTCCACAAGAGCAAATCCAACCAGCTGCTGGATTTGCTTTAGTAGAGCCCCCTTGCTTTGTGGGACCGGCTTCTGACCTCAACCAACTTCTGTGAGAGAGTATTTTGGTCTCCTATATTGACCAAAAATGTCTGCTGATTATTCTACACGACCACTAAATTACCAGCTCCCATTAATCTTTTAAGGTGATCTAATAGGGGATATGTGTGCCTATCGTAGAGCTGCCAATATAATGAATTAGTGATACAAGCTGTATGGCTATACTGCTCTGGATGGATGGCTTTGAGGTAGTCCTCATTGCATGGCCCCTGAATGTTCCATTGGTGGCGCTGAATTAGAAGGGGTGACATTTGGATGAGACGAGATTTAACATGAGATACCTTTTATTATACATTTAGCACATCAATTCATCATACGGTTTAACCGTCCATATTACAGCGATGCTTATATATATTTCTATATGCTGTATGGACTGTTGTGATCTTTAAGACATATTGGAGGGGTACCGTGGTAGTTTTTCAAGGGGTCATTCAGAGAAGGGATGAGAGAAGAAATAAACAAGCTGGCTCCGTGGCTCAGGTGAGTTTTTTTTTTTTAACCTAGACAAAAACGAGCAGTTAACCCTTGCAGTCTGGGAGTAATGGTAGCTGTGACTCCTCAAGTGTAGTGCCACCCATTAAGAACTCAAGACTCGACATCAGAGAGTCTCGGTAACTGAAGGCTCAGAGTCAGCTAATGCCATGAGAAAATATGATAATTGGATTCTGCTGAAAAAAATGGAAGTAAAATTTAGGAGGTGCACCGAAATGAAGTCAGGCCAAAACCTAAAATGTTTTTTATTTTTTACTTTACTTTTAGTGGCTTCGGGGAAATATTTGGGGGTCTAAACAGACCTCTGATACTTCCCTTTTAAAATAGAAAAAGAGATTGAGAACACAGATAAATGAACAGGAATCGTCTATACTGAGTGTTCCTGTTCATTAATAACATGAGGACAGAGTATGTTTACTTTAACCACAATCATGAATGGACAGGAAGTGATGTAGATGATTTCCCAATCATTCATAATTGTGGATATAGTAAACATACTCTGTCCTCAATTATTTACAAACACTCAGCGATCACTGAGTGTTTGTACTCGCTCTCCTTCCCGACAACTGTCACAGGAGGCTGAGTGAGCGGTGAAGGAGAGTTCAGTCGGCTGTCTCTGCCCACACACCGCTCTGCCTATCTGTGACAGGAGGCTGAGCAGTGTGGGAGAGATGGCGGCCGCTCACAGCGCTCTGCCACCTGTGACAGTTTCTCTCCTCCCCACTGGGACATGGAGCAGTGCCCAGCAGGGAGGAGAGAAAGCAGGGATGCACCGCTGTATCGGCCAGAAAATTGCACTTTTGGCATTATGACAAAAGTGCCATTTTCGGTTGATATGTTTCGGCAGCCGATATATCGCTGCATCCCTAGTAAAATTTTGACCTTTGCAGACAGAGCTAGAGACTAGAGATGCACCGGTACCGATACTGGCTATTTTCACGAGTATCTATGTGTCATTTCCAATCAAGAGCAGCAGCAGGGAGGTGCTTGCCCTTCCACAGTAAACTGACAAAACGCAATGATGTTACATGGACCCACAAACCTATTAATGAGGTAGCTCCCGATGCTTGGCTTGCATGGCCTACTCACAAAGTGAGCCTTCAGAGACAGAATCCCATGGCTCAGGACCTTGGCAGCCTTCCTGTGAACCGTGCGGTGCCTTTTTACAGCGCCACATCTCCTTCCTGGGGAACCACGCCACCCGTGAGACCATCCGGGCCAGAGATCCTGCACAGCCCTCCTGAGATCCTCCGCTGGAGACATCAAGCCGGCACCCCAGAGCTGCACAGAATATGTAGCTTCATATTATTCTGCATTGTTGTATAATGATATTGCTGGGATTTGTATTATATTACCATCAGCTATAGAGGACCACAAATCCCAGCAATGCAAAATGGCCACCGGCTCTAAATCCCAGCAATGCATTATACAACAATATTATTATTATTCTGCATTGCTGTATAATGTATTGCTGGGATGTGTAGTCCTCTATAGCCGGTTGCCATTCTGCATTGCTGTATAATGTATTGCTGGGATTTGTAGTCCTCTATAGCTGGTGGTATTCTGTATAACGTATTGCTGGGATTTGTAGTCCCTCTACAGCTTGGAGTAAGTGGCAGAACTACCAGGGTTGCAGTGTTTGCAGCTGCAACCAGGCCCTGGCATTTTACCACTGTCCTAAAATTATTAGCCTGTATTGTTTTAGAAAAACATGGTATTGGTACTCGGTCTGAAATAAATTGGTATCTGTGCATCCCTACTATTTTTGCTGACCTGTATATTAACCCTTTCACCTCCCTTATCCTGCACATCTATAAATTACCCCTTCATCTCCATCCTCCCACTGTATGTGACCTGTACATTAACCCCCTCCATACCGACATGTTTCTTAATTCCTAAAAAATTGTGGGGAGAAAAAAAAAAAATCACCTTGGAGTGTTTACTTTACAAAAAGGGGGGATTTTCATACTGTCCTGACTTTTTTTTCTGTGCTATGATTTATAAACAAAAGTAGAGAAACAGGCTTTTTTCAAACTTTTTGGTCTTTTTTTTAACCTTGTATAGTAAAAAAAAAAAAAATCGGTTATTAAATACCATTAGAAGAAAGCTATATTTCCCCCCCAAAAATTATATCAAATTAATTGTGTTGCGTGACGGAGGAATTCTCAGCCAAGCTTCCACAGCGCTGAAAACTGGCCGGCACTGGAAGTGGGTAAAGGAGAGATTTGCTTGTAATAAATGTTTGGCGAATGCTAGATTTAATGCTTTATAATGAGGTCTGATGAATCCCAAATTGAGTGGGGAGAATGAAGTGTTGTACTGAATGAAGTGCTACCCTGTTTAAAAAATTCACAATTCAATGACAAAACAATCAAAGTGAACCTTCAGCTCCAGATACAAGCAAGGCATCATAAATTCCACTAAAGCAGCTCAAGCTGGAACTGGGGGGGGGGGGGTTATCTAAATCCTGCTTAGATAAGGTCTGTAAAGTCGGAAAGTATTTTCAACCAACCCTGCCATGTCCTGTCAATAAGACCAAAGCCAGCTAATGGCTAACAGAAAGTGGGGGCTGGAAAACCAGACACTTGCATATAGTCATATCTAAAATAATGAGGGAGAATACACATCTGTCAGACCGGGGTTAATGACCTGTGCTAACATACAGATCAGCTGCCCAAAGTTAGGTTTTATACGATTTCCGTAATTCTGTCTATAAAGGAGCCAAACTCATAAAATTGAAGATGCTAATGTATGAGAAGGTCACAATCAGTTTGATACCAAACATGCCTATGCTATGCTATCCAGAAGGCAGATGAGACACTTTACATCTCCTAAGTAGAATAGGCATAAGAAAAATATGTTTGTGATGTCATTCTATTCTATGACATATCCCCTCGTCAGCTCCTGCTGCCTCTGCCCTCCTCGCTGCCAGAAGTCCTCTCCAGCCACACTCCAGCAGATGAGAACAGCCTGGCATTTCGTGGCTGCATCAGAAGGACAACCTCCATAACCGCAAGTAGCATCCTGACTAACAGAACTGTACCTGTGCTCATGCTATACTGGCTATCTCTCATCTGTTGTGATAATCGTGCAAATATTATTATTACTACTACTGCACCCGCAACGAGTGGCATGTGTTAAGGGGTCTATGTTGGGACATCTGTGGCAAGTTTGCATCCACTTACATTAAATTGTAGAGGTTACACTATGTAAACTACAAAGCTCATCCAGCCTCATCCTGTCATTTGTTGCTACATTGCTTTAGAGACAGTTAAGTTGTTTCCATTACATAGTATTTGAGGTTGAATAAAGACAGTCCATCAAGTCCAACCTATTGTGTGTGTGTGTGTACATATAGTACACTTGGAAGTGAATTAATGTGATTACTGCGCATGTTCCACCCTGGTGTATGCGGTAATACCCTGTGGAGCCACGCATGCACAACCCCTTTAATTTGCGGTAGATGATGTCATGCAATTCCAGACCCTCCTTGTTTTAATATGGAGAGTGATGCAAGGAATTGAATACTGAATACCATTGACCATAGAGTGGCGGGTTAAGCCTTAAGTACTCGATCCCTCTCCGCAGCTGTGATCCTAAAATACGTACCTACGGTGATATTACAACATGCAGCGGCTGTCGTGTCATTATTAACTTGAATGGGTGACCGTTACCGCTTGTAAAGGCCAGATTAGGGATTTCTGATGCAGGAACCTCTAATTGCAACAAAACTTACAGATGTAAACGGAGTCTAATATACTTCCCCCCATACACACATTAAAAAAAATACTACCCCTGCACATATAAAATAATACACCCCCCTGTCCCATATAAAATAAAACAAAGAGCCTCCTCTCCTGCTTACCTTTTGCAGGGAGGAGGCGCGATCCCTGGTGATCCAGAGGTTGATTAGTAAGGTCAGGTGCAGACCTTACTAATCCATCCTTTCGGCAGCGTTCACTGAAGGATTTCAGAGCGCTGGCCGAAATGATCCGACTGCCGCCACAAAGAAGCAGCTATGGGGTGTGCAGCCAGCAGAGATGCAGACCGTGTAGCTGCTCCCCCAAGTCAGGTACTTGGTCAGTGACTTGTCAGCTGGCTGGGGGCCACAATTGGCCCACGGGCCAGTACTTTGAGACCCCTGTTGTAGAGGGTCCACAAAAAGCTGCTGCAATTGGCAGCTGAAAGCTCTTGATCCTCCACTGAAAAGATAACGGATTGCTAAAGGTCATTCAAGAGAATCGATGACCTTATTACATCAGATTGGACCTACCCCTAAATGATTTTGCCAAAACCAAAACACCTGGAAAACCTTTCTAAGTACTTCTGACATTCAATCCCATTTATTTTACTGTTGCCATCGTATGTTCTCGTAATATCTTTTCTGTACATATTTGTTTTGCACGAAGATACAAGCATGGCGTATATAATTGCTACACAAGCAATTACGTAACTTAATGTTATTAAAAAGTATCTTTCCATTGAAAACTGTAGCTGCTGTAATGTTCTAGACCTGTCAAAAAAATCCAATGCAATATAGCAACCTGGAGTCTTTCTATAGACAGTTGGTATATAGAACGCCCCCAGAAATGTCATTTCCTGATGATATTGTGATTGGCTGGCTGATTTTTCCACAAGAACCAAGTAAACTTTTAGGCATCACCTGCAATAGAGAAGTCCTTTTCCTAACCTAATGGAGACTCTGCAACTGTCCTCATTAAAACAGAGAAAGTGCACCTCCCATTCGGGAATCATTCGGGAAAAACCTTGCGATGTACATTGATCACCAGAGGGGATTGTCTTTTTTTTTCTCAACAAAAGTGGAATTATTTTTTAAAATGTATCTCTAAATCAAGAATGAAAGAATTTCTTGAAGGAAAACAACCATATTTTTAACTCTTTTTCCTTCCCGTCTGGCAGTGGCAGTGAGTCTCACAGATAGAATTGCTACAATTAACACTGTGAATGGTGTGTTTCTATTAAAACATGCAGTGGCAGCTAGTTTGTGTGTCTAAAGGGTTAACTGCTGGCTTAATCCGACCCCAATGGGAAACGCTCTCAGAAGGCTGGCGCTTAGACTGTTGTCCTGCAAGCTGGAAAATCTCTGTGTAGGGTGAGGCTGAGAACGTTGTCGTCTTTCTGATGGCAGCAGTGGATTCTGAGACTGCCACAATATGCCCCATGGGGTAGGTATAGCCAAAACTTTTTCTGGTACAGTAATGAAGGGTGCAAACCCCTGCCAGATATTTTTATTGCTGTTTGTGTGAATGGAAATTTCCCTAAACTTCCTGTCCCTGGGACAACGGGAAGTTAGAGGAAATCTTCCAAAGTGAAGGGGATTCGTCTCTTAGTTGTCCCTGGAACACTTTCTCTTAGTGATAGAGAGATCTTAGAGATAATGGGTCATCAGCAGTTGCAACGTGACAGATTGTGGCGCAATGTCCATTTGGTTCAAACTAACTATGCCAAGCCTGAATCCTATACTTCTCTATGAACAAGCCTGGGAAGTGACAGTTGGGCCAACCATATTGCTTTACACACCCATGGAGCCAAACTGGGTCACAAAATACAAGCCGCACACAGACTGGCCCAACGTGATGTGGAAGGCTCAGTGAAGGATCAAACCATTTAGAATGAGCATTTTTATTTACAAGTGCAACGCTTTGCACACACTTTGTAAACCTCTGGCCACATGTAACACAAACCACCTGGCATACATTAGTCCACACCACCTTGGCAACAATAAACCCATCCTCTGCCCAGATACAAACTTGGCACCAAGAAATTCATCATACGATGGCAATAATGAACCCATCCTCTGCCAACATACAATCTTGGCCCCAACAAGCCTATCCTCTGCCCACATGCAACTCCGGCACCAACAAACCTACCCCCTGCCCAGATACAACCTTGGCTCCCACAAGCCCATCCTCTGCCAACATACAACATTGGCACCAAAAAAACATTCTCTACCCAAGTTTGTGTCTGGGCAGGGGATACGTTTATTGGTGCCAACCCATAAACCTATCCCCTGCCCAGACGCAAACTTGGCACCAACAAATCCATCATCTGCCCACATACAACGATCGCATGGTTAACCCATCCTCTGCCAGCATCCAACCTTGGCACCAATAAACCCATCCTCTGCCCACGTACAACCCTGGCACCAATAAGCCCATCCTCTGCCCACATACAACCCTGGCACCAATAAGCCCATCCTCTGCCCACATACAACCTTGGCACCAAAAACCCACCCTCTGCCCAAATACAACCCTGGCACCAATTAACCCATCATCTGCCCACGTACAACCCTGGCACCAATAAACCCATCCTCTGCCCACGTACAACCCTGGCACCAATAAGCCCATCCTCTGCCCACATACAACCCTGGCACCAATAAGCCCATCCTCTGCCCACATACAACCTTGGCACCAAAAACCCACCCTCTGCCCAAATACAACCCTGGCACTAATTAACCCATCATCTGCCCACGTACAACCCTGGCACCAATAAACCCATCCTCTGCCCACGTACAACCCTGGCACCAATAAGCCCATCCTCTGCCCACATACAACCCTGGCACCAATAAGCCCATTCTCTGCCCACATACAACCTTGGCACCAAAAACCCACCCTCTGCCCAAATACAACCCTGGCACCAATTAACCCATCATCTGCCCACGTACAACCCTGGCACCAATAAGCCCATCCTCTGCCCAAATACAATCCTGGCACCAATTAACCCATCATCTGCCCACGTACAACCCTGGCACCAATAAGCCCATCCTCTGCCCACATACAATCTTGGTACCAACAACTCCAGTCTCTGCCAACATACAACCATGGCACCAAAAAAATAACTTTCTCTGCCCACATATAATAATGACAATAATTTACCCATCCTCTGCCAACACACAACCTTGGCACCAATTAACCCATCCTCTGCCAAGATACAACCTTGGCGCCCAAAACCCCAACCACCTTTCTCTGCTCACATATAACCATGGCAATAATGAATCCATCTTCTGCCAACATACAACCTTGGCACCAATAAACCCATCCCCTGCCCAGACACAAACTTGGCACCAACAAATCCATCATCTGCCCACATACAACAATGGCATGATTAACCAATCCTCTGCCAGCATCCAACCCTAGCACCAATAAGCCCATCCTCTGCCCACGTACAAGCTTGGCCCCCAAAAAACATTCTCTGCCACATATAACCATGACATATAACCCTTCATCTGTCAGCATACAGCCTTGGCATCAACAAATCCATCCTCTGTCCACATACAACCACAAAAAAAAAAATGTATCTGCCCACGGCAATAATTAACCCATACAACCTTGGCACCAACCCATCCAATCCCAATCAACCTTAGCAACAGCTTCTGCCAACAAACATCCATGGCACGGATTACCATTCCTCTGCCCACATACAGCCATGGCACTGAATACCATTCCTCTGCCCACATACAGCCATGGCACTGATTACCATTGCTCTGCCCACATACGATCCTGGCACTTATAAGCCCACCCTCTGATAAAGGTGTTTGTTGCCCCTGAAACGCGTCGGCTGTGGTTGTTGTGACCGAACTATACACAATTCAAGGCACTTTTGAACTCTTTCCCCCATTGTTTTAGCATCCTTTATTTGTAAATATTGAGTCACTTCCATATACGAGCTTGGCAACACAAACCCATCACTCCTCCGCTTTGACACAATACTGCCATAGAGTATT
>NW_017307173.1:64678-107813 GCF_000935625.1 Nanorana parkeri
CCCCGTTATTCCCCACACAGGACGATCCTGCAGTGAGAAGCGATCACGGCCAGGATTTTGCCCTAGCTGTGGCAGAATTTATCTTGTTGCTCCCCTCATCTTCCAGAGTACCCTGCGGCTCTCACCTATGTACACAGCGGTGTCCCCCCGACTTTCGGGCTTATGATGGATTGGGGCCTGTAGGTGGGCTCAGCCGGATGCTGCACGGAGAGATCGGCAGGGACTGCCTGCGCCTCCGATCGCCCAATTCGGGTCGCTTGTGAAAATGTGGCGCCTCTAAACAAAAGGCTCCACTCTGCCGCCACCGAGGCCGCGTACTGCGCATGCGCGCCGCCGCGGAGCATCACGGGAACCTGAGCTCCGATCCCGCGGCGTTTGCAGGGACTGCATGGAGCCGGTGGTACGGGGCTGTATGGCGGGGGAAGACCGAGGAAGAAAAGCTAATGCCGAGCCGAGGAGTGCCGAGTACCAGAGAGTGTTATTACTAAACACCCTTCTCATGTAGTGCTGTGAGCTACAATACAAACTACAACTCCCAGAAGCACCCACTCACCCCGGAAGTGATCAGCGGGGAAACAGCTGAGGAGGGAGCCTGTGTTATTCTCCTGTATACAGATGACATTCTGCGGAGACCTGGTAATGATGGGGAGCGTCGTATCTGTATGATGACCGTATATCTGTGAAGAGGCTGGGTGGTGAAAAGAAGCCCTCATATCTGTGTGAAGGAGGCTGGGTGGTTGTATATCGTTGTGAAGGAGGCTAGGTGGTTGTATATCTATGTGGAGGAGACTGGGTGGTGATGGGAGGCTGTATATCTATGTGGAGGAGGCTGGGTGGTGATGGGAGGCTGTATATCTGTGTGAAGGAGGCTGGTTAATGATGGGAGGCTGTATATCTGTGTGAAGGAGGCTGGGTGGTGATGGGAGGCTGTATATCTGTGTGAAGGAGGCTGGGTGGTGATGGGAGGCTGTATATCTGTGTGAAGGAGGCTGGGTGGTGATGGGAGGCTGTATATCTGTGTGAAGGAGGCTGGGTGGTGATGGGAGGCTGTATATCTGTGTGAAGGAGGCTGGGTGGTGATGGGAGGCTGTATATCTGTGTGAAGGAGGCTGGGTGGTGATGGGAGGCTGTATATCTGTGTGAAGGAGGCTGGGTGGTGATGGGAGGCTGTATATCTGTGTGAAGGAGGCTGGGTGGTGATGGGAGGCTGTATATCTGTGTGAAGGAGGCTGGGTGGTGATGGGAGGCTGTATATCTGTGTGAAGGAGGCTGGGTGGTGATGGGAGGCTGTATATCTGTGTGAAGGAGGCTGGGTGGTGATGGGAGGCTGTATATCTGTGTGAAGGAGGCTGGGTGGTGATGGGAGGCTGTATATCTGTGTGAAGGAGGCTGGGTGGTGATGGGAGGCTGTATATCTGTGTGAAGGAGGCTGGGTGGTGATGGGAGGCTGTATATCTGTGTGAAGGAGGCTGGGTGGTGATGGGAGGCTGTATATCTGTGTGAAGGAGGCTGGGTGGTGATGGGAGGCTGTATATCTGTGTGAAGGAGGCTGGGTGGTGATGGGAGGCTGTATATCTGTGTGAAGGAGGCTGGGTGGTGATGGGAGGCTGTATATCTGTGTGAAGGAGGCTGGTTGGTGATGGGAGGCTGTATATCTGTGTGAAGGAGGCTGAGTGGTGATGGGAAGTGACATATCTCTATGATGGAGGCTGGGTGGTAAGAGAAGGTTGTTTCTCTGCATGATGTGTGGTGAAGGGAGGCCACGTATTAGTATGGGTGCTTTCTGGTGAGATATTAGCTGGGCACATAAAGGGAATGTCTTCCTCGGCACTCTGTAAAGGATCTCATTAGTACTTTGGAGAGGAGTGGACACCATGACATAAGCAGTGAGTGTGGGCAAGGTGATGATTGCCCCTGCATTGGATTCAATATGGAGACCTTTAGAGGATCCTGGCATTGGTCTGTATGGTGGTAAGACATGGATAAGATTGTCTGTCTGTCTGTCTTTCCTGTTCTTATATTAAGGTATTTTGTGGTATGGGGGTGCTGGTTTATACCCCCGATTCTTCCTGGAGGTGGGGGTATAACTTATAAGGAGGTTTGTGGTTTTATGATCCATACGCAACCTTTTTTCTTCCCTCCTTTTATCTATATCTAAGGTTGATTAACCACTTCCCCTCCCCCCACTTCTGTAATGCTCTGGTCTCACTTTCTTGCTGTGCAGAGCTAGCGGCTACATTTGGAATCAAAATGATCCAACCAACATTGCAAATCAAGTTTGTGGCAAAATGTACAGACTTTACAATGAACCAATCAAACAAAAGCAATTGAAATAGGTCAACACAACGAAGGTTTCAAGTGGTCCCTGCTATGCCTGATGAAGGGACCCTTGTGTGGCCCCTGAAAGCGCTTGTGTAACTGACATGAGTGTGCAATAAATGTACGAACTTTGATCCTGTAAGGATTTGGTGTGCTGGTGACGTTTCTGCAATTATCAGATGCATAGCCAGACACCAGCTTCTGGCGGCGTTCCTGAACAATCTTAGCCCATTCCTCATGAGCAATGGCCTCCAGTTCCCTAATATTCTTGGCTTTGCGTACTGCAACCGCCGCCTTCAAATCCCACCACAGATTTTCTATGGGGTTCAAGTCGGTGGCCACTGTAGCATCTTCCAGGACGACTTCTGCAAGCAAGCCTTGGTGGAATTTGAGGTATGCTTGGGATCATTGTCCTGTTGGAAGGACTTCTCAGCTTCCTCACAGAAGGTATGATGTTTTCTCTCAGGATTTCCTGATAGTACAATGAATCCATCTTGCCTTCCGCACGCTGCAGGTTTCCAGTGCCAGAGGATACAAAGCAGCCCCAGAGAATCACCAAGCCACCACCATACTTAAAGGAGAATTATGAGGCGAGTGATTTTCACTCGGCCTCATAATCTGAGCCGACCTGTGACAATGAGACTGTCACAGGTCGGCTCAGGAGATCGGGAAGTGAGCGAACACATACCGGCGTTCGCTCACCTCTCGATCCTGTCACGGCTCTCTGCTGTGACAGGGGGAGGGGCTGGATTCCGCCCTCCACACTCCGATCCTCCAGCGCTGACTGGCGGAACGGATGAGGGAGGGGGCGGGTACAGCTGGCTCTGCCTCTAGATAGGCAGAGTCAGCTGTCACTCACGCAGCTGGGTGGATCCAGACATAATTGTCGCGATCGTTCCGGCTACGGCGTCTCAGCATACCGCGAGCTGTAGCTCGCGGTATACTGAGCTTAGGGTGACGGGAGGACGCTAGTTTGTGTCCTCCCGTTACCCCAAGGAGAACTATGGGGAAAGGCCCCAACCCCCTCTTTTTAACTATAGGCAAAGTGTTCTTTGCAGTATATGCTTCATTCTTCTTGCTCCAGGCATACTGCTGATCCATAGGGCCGGAAAGTTCCAGTTTTGTTTCATCGCTTCCCACAACAGAATCCTAACACTTCTGTGGCCGGTTTATATGATTTTGAGCATATTATAGCCGACTTTTCTTCTGTTTTTGGGCCAGTAGTGGTGTATGTGTTTGAGTTCCGATATAGAAACCTTCTGCGTTTAGTACTCACCTTACAGTGCAAACTGAAACCTCAGTGCCTGTTGCCACCAAGTCTTGCTGAAGGTCTTTCGCAGTCACTCGAAGGGTTTTTCTCAACCTGCCTTCTCAGAAATCTGGTTGCAGCCGTTGACGGCTTCCTTTATCTGCCCTGTCCTGGTAGTGTGTCCATTGTTCCTTTCACTTTAAACTTGTGAGCTATGCTTCCAGCGATGTCTCTTGGAACATTCTGTGCCTTCGCTATCTTTTTATATCCTGCTCCTTGTTTGTGAAGGGCGATGATCTTTTCTTTTAACTTTTTTGACCATTCTTTTGACCTAGCCATATTTTTACTGTGCAGTCAATCATGACACTCAACAAACTCCTAAGGCCTCATTCACACAAGAAAAAGCCGGTACGTACAGCTCCGTGCTGCGTGCGTGGCCGCATCGGGCAGCTCCCGGGAAGGAGAGGTGCTGCGTGTGATTAGTACACAGCCCCTGTCCTTCTCTATGGGAGTACGCAGCCGTACGCTGCCCTACGCACACCCCAAGTGCAGGTCCGTACGGGTGCTGGTGTCCCAGCTCGGACGCAGACATGATTCATCCTGTTGGCGTACGAGTACGGACACCCGCACGGACACGTATGGTCGTGTACTCCCATAGATAAGGACAGGGGCTGCGAACTCATCACACGCAGCACCTCTCCTTCCCGGGAGCTGCCCGATACGGCCGTGCATGGAGCTGTACGTGCCGGCCTTTTCTCGTGTGAATGAGGCCTAAATATTTCAGATATTTTGTGCTTTCTAGCTCAAACGCACCTGGTGCACCTAATGAAGCCCTTGAGTAGTTCCATCCGGTGTGCTTGAGACAACACCTCTTTTGTGAGGTAAATATTCAGGGGGGTTAAATCATTTTGAGACTGAAGAAGTCATTAAAAGTTGCATTTTCGGTTCAATTTGGCGAAATCACTTGAAACATTCGTTGGGTTGACCTATTCCAATTGCTTTTGTTTGATTGTTTCAGGTGTTCCAACAACTGAAAGTCTCTAAATTTTGCTAATAAACCTGATTTGCAATGAAGGTTGAATACTTTTGATTAGAGCTGTATAGCACAACTACAGCTGCCACTGTCACCTCTCCTTGTCCCCACTATTCATACCTTTACGCCGGAGGCACTAGCCCCCCCAATACCTGCCCGCCATCCAGTGTATGGTCTGCACTGAAGCCCCACAGTCAGTATTAGGCATGATGCCCGCAAATGGCTAACTGGTCAGCACAGTCACCTGACCATGTTGACCAATGAGAAGCACTTCTTATTTCCGGGACCTGTGCAAAAAAATATGAGATTGTTTTGGTAATTAAGTTGTTAATTTAGAATATGGGTTTTAGTGAGGGAGTCGTATTAGTGCTGCCGGCTTAGAACGGGAATCTAGAAGAGTATGGATCCGTGAGGAAGATTTCGGGGGGTTTATTAAATAGTGGGACTTTGCTATAGTCTCTGGAGCTCATCGTACTTCTCAGGTGAGTTCACATTCACCTGGGTGTGTCTGCTCCATGGGTGAATGGTCTTTCTGATTGAACCGGCAGGAATGTTACGGTTCTAATGTTCCTTTCTGTCACAGAAGCCTTCCTTTCCCATGATGGTTTCCCCTGATTAGGCTTTCCATATCCAGTGTACTCAGAGGGATGAATACGCTGAAATTCTATGCCTTCATCTGTGTAAGACCAATTATTCTAATTGTTGATTTAAAGCAAATCTAAACCCAAAAGCAAAAATGTCATATATTACAGCTTACCAATTTATACATCTGGTAAACACATTTGTTTTATTTTTTTTAGGCACCTTTTATTGTCACCTCGTGAGCCGGCCAGGAAGTCTGTTATTTTTCAACTTCCTTTAACATGCCTAGCTGTCCTGTAAAAGTGACAGAGGATGGGAAAACCATTTTAGGGCTGCAACAACTAATCGATTATAATCGATGATTGAAAAAGTTGACAACTTTTTCAATCATCGATTAATCGGCTTCAGATTGGTCGGCCCTGTTCATGGCTCCACACACGCTGCGCGCCACACCTCCTCCCCACCTCACGCTCACCGCCCGCCCAAATCCACGATCGGTACAGGGACGCGGGGGAGAAGGCAGAATACCGCCAGCTATAATGTACAATTGCTGGAATTTGTTGTATTCATCTATAGCTGGTGGTATTCTGCATTGCGTTGTATAATGTACTATTGCTGGGTTTTGTAGTCCTCTATAGCCGGTGCCATTCTGCATTCTGCATTTATTGCTGTATAATTTTACACTTTTCATTTCACTATATTGCACACTACACATTTTTATTCCTTTTTTACTTCCACCGCTCCAAGCTTGCTCCTTTGATGGACTACAATCTCAATATAAACTACTGTAGTAGTCCCATCACTGGAGCCATTTTTTAAAATGTATTTTATTTTTTAATCCGATTAATGGAATTTAATAATCGGCTAACTAATCGATTTTGAAAATAATTGTTAGCTGCAGCTCTAAACCATTTAACACTGACAGGGGTGCTTACAGTGGTCAGCTTTTATTCCTTTATGTAAAAACCTTATTCCAAAAGAAACTGTAACTCAGGGCTTGTTCACGCCATGTCCAGACCAGAACAGTTTGTTACCGGACCAAGAAAGCATCTCTATGTATCCCTATGGTATTTCTGGGCTCTGTTCACACCAGCGCAGTCCGTTAGTCACATCATATTGTGTATTCACTCTATATTCAAAGGTTTATTGTAAAACAAGGATGCTATATACAAGTCTAAAGCTGCCCATACACCTTACAACCATTGCACGACTTTCGTTGTGCGATGGTTGTAAGTAGGGATGTCCTGATACCGATGCTAGCATCGATATCGGGACCGATGCAAGGCATTTTCACAAGTACTTGTGAAAATGCCCCGGTACATAACGCCGATGCTTGCGTATCGCCCGCGTATCCGGGCAAGCGAGAGCAGGGGTGTGGATCTGTGACGGCGGGGTTGGCGTGGAGCGCTGAGAGCAGGGGGCGTGGAGCTGTGACAGAGAAGCAGGGGGCGTGGAGCAGTGACGGAGCTGAACAAGTGGAGCTGTGACAGGCTCTGTCACCTCCCTCAGCCTCTGTTCCCTGCCGCTGCTCGTTCTTGTCACAGGAGCTCTAGCACAGTGCTGTGCTAGATCTCCTGTGTTGGAGGGGACAGGGTCAATAAAGAGTACCTCACACCTCCAAATGCTATTTCACAGGTGTTTGTTATCCCCTGTGTGACAGCAATAAAGTTAAGTGAAAATAGTTAAAAAAAATAACTAAATTAAAAAAGGCAATAAAGTAAAAAATAATAAAATTGATGGAAATAAACATTTTTTACAAAGTAAATAAAAATTTAAAAAAAATTAAAACCAGCTCCGGTGTCCCCATCATCTGCATGCAAATAAACGCGCAGTGTTTACAACCGCGATTGTGTGCAACCGCACAGGCAGGCAGTATTGCGGCGGTAAACCACGCAATCTGCCTGGCATGACTGGGGTGCCATTAGAAAATAATGGCACTAGCAGCGCCATCGGCGGTGGTGTGCAATCCGTGACCGCCCAGTCATCGTGCACGAAACTGAGCGGATGGCTGGGCGGTCACGGAATCGCACACCACCACCGATCGTGGTGGCACTGCCATTATTTTCTAATGGCACTCCATTCGCCCAATCAGATCGCACGGTTTCCCGCTGCAATACCCCCTGGGTGGTCCCACACGATCGCGGTTGAAAACATGAATATGTTAAATGTTTTATTGTTCTAAAACAGTCTTAAATTAAAGTTCTTCATAATCATAAACAAATTGGCCTAAAATCATTAGTCTATTGTATTTAAAAAAATATACCTGTCCCTTTAAGAAAAAGTATCTGTAATTGGTATCGGCAAGTACATGAGGGGCAGTACTTGTACTTGGTCGCCGATCTGAGGGGAGGGCTCGCCGATGATAGCAATGCTGAGCGGGCAGTGTGCACTTGTGCACACCGGCCCGTGCGACTTTCGTCTTGCGATATCGCTACCAACCCGCCGAAAATGGTAGGATTTTCTAGCGTGCTCGTAAGACGAAAGTAGTGCGACCGTACAGTTAATGCGGTCGCATGCAGCTCGTACACCTGCCGCATATTGTACGATCGCGGGATCACCCATGATTATCGTACGATACGCGTCACGTGTATGGGCACCTTAAATGGATAGCGGAGCATAAACCAATAGAAATCATGCACGTGTATATAAATTAATAATTGCTACTATGGGTCATAGAACGGTCATACAGGTGGTTACAGAAAATGAGATAAGAAGACACAGTTTTAATGATACAAGAATGCAGCTGCGAACAAGTGAAAGCGGTTCAAGGCCCGTTTATTCAGAACCTTCTAAAAAGCAGTTTTACATGCTCAAAATATTAACTATATACAAACCAAGAATAAGAGGATAAGATTATTTCTATCAACTATGGTTGAAATCAACGATCGATTTGACCCCATCAACTAATAGAAAGTCGTAGAAAGGTTCTTTCGTGCGAAAGTTCTTTCGAAAATCTACTAGAGTATGGCCTCCTTAAGACTGGACTTACCATTCCATGCTTTAGACTCAGCCAAAACCAGACCAGGCAAACCTTGTTTAGTACTTTTCACATTTATTCTAGGGCTGGTAATGATTAAAATTTTCGTGTTCGATTAATCAAATTTTTTAAAATCGATTAATTTCAATTATAACGCACATACAGATCCAACTACATTGGCCTATACGCATAGAGCACAGCAACGAAGTAATAACATGAACTAGGATCACACTAATCCAGCACGTTATTAATCTCAGGTGCCCCACTCAATATGGCCGCCGCTTGAGTGGGGCAACTCAGAATAATAACGTGCTGGATTAGTGTGATCCTAGTTCATTTTATTACTTCATTGCTGTGCTGTATGTGTATAGGCCAATGCCTTGGCTGGCACTCGTGCAGAAAGTTTCTTGGGCAAACTCACCGGCCCAAGTGGCTCCGTCGGCTAACGAAGGGAAGGGGGGGAGGAGTCCGGTGACATCGTTAGCCGTCACGGACATTGACGTCACCGGAATCCTCCCCGCTTCCATTTGTTAGCCGACGGAGCCACTTGTGGAAGGAGTCCGTTGACGTCGATGTCACCCGATCGCCGACGGGACCCCCAGAAGCCGGCGGAGAGGTGAGTGTTTTCATTAGCGATCAAAATTATTTTAATTGATCAAAAAGTTTAACGATTAATCGAGAAATTAATCTCTAATTTCCACAGCCCTAATTTATTCCCATTTACATTACTGCTCCTATTGTTTCTTTGTATATTTTCTGTCATCTGTGTCCTGTTGGGGAGATTTCCCCTCACTTCCTGCCCAATAGCCACAACAGGAAGTGAGAGGACCCCCCCAAGTAAGGGAAATCCCTGGTGGTCAGAAGGGTTGCCAGAAATTGTGTAGTCATTACAAGATTTCCCCAGTATACCTGTTCGAGTGACCATACAAAATTTGTGATTGCTAAACGTCACCAGGATGAATAGAGAGGGTGAATCACCCCAACAGGGGGACACAGCAATAAAAACCTGACAGATGTTCTAATCCCTCTACATTATGTCCAAAACGAAAAAAATACCAATTTTCAGGTGCACTTTACAGCAGAAGTCTGTCTTCTGTGGTTTTTCTGCAGCGCCAATAAGGGGTGCCGCCTCTTGTAACTACATGCTGAATGTATCTACCGTGTTTCCCCGAAAATAAGGCACCACCTTATATTTTTTTCGGCTCAAAAAAACACACTAGGTCTTCTTTTTTTTTATGTACAACAATCCACACTTAATCATGTAGAAAAGTCTACATGTATTCATGTACAAAAGTATGGTGATCAGGGGTGCCGTACCTTTCCAAGAGCAATTTGCTAACCAATCGCTGGCCAGAATGAGCGATGCGCGCTTTCACTATCATTCCTCGCAGGCGGAGTGCATTTGGTATCACTTCACCTGTGGCAGAAGCCGGCGCTATAGAGGAGGCATCGGCTTATGCGGCTCTGCTCCCTCCGGTGCCGCCTCCCTTCCTCTAGCGTTGGCACCACTGATTCTCTCCCGCGGCTCTTCAAGTTCGCCCTTATGCCACCACCGGCCCTGGGAATGGTCACAACTAGGTCTTATTTTTGGGGGAAGGTCTTATATTTTAGCAATTCCCAAAAATAGTACTAGGTCTTATTATCGGGGTAGGTCTTATTTTCAGGGAAACAGGGTATGTGTTACACATGGGAAATCTGTATGTATATGGATTGAACACATACATAAAATGAATATGGTTTTGGCGAGGATCCCTTGTTCTGTTCAGGTCTGAGCTCTAACCATATATGTGGCAGTGCGGCAGGTGGGCCTTCACACTAGTCTGCTGCAAATATGGAGGAGGAGCGGTGGAGTGATAGAATGATGCATTGTGGGATAATTAGTAATACAAGCTCTGTAAGTGGCACAGAGTGAGGGGAAGGGACCAGCGGCACAACTTTTCATACTAGCAGCTGACAGATGACTACCCACAGACGACTCCTCCTCGCGGCTCCCCTGAGTGTAATATCTGGCAGCTGTGAGGGAGGCATGAGATTTTTAGAAGTAGCAGTTGCAGGAAAGGGGATGCACACCATTACACAGACCTATGTCTGGTGCTGTATTCCCACCCCAACTACACTTCAGCTTTAAGACCCAGTTAACCTCTTGCCGTCGAATGGCCTGGATGGGAAGGGGGTTTAACACCGCGGATGTCAACTGGTTAAAGGGCCGGCGGGAGACAGCACCAAGGTGGTAAATCTCCTATTCCATGTGTACTGGTATTTACCAAGTACCCTCACGGTATGTTTCACTTTGTGACCTCATCACTGGTTATCAATCTGTAATACACATAAACCAACAGAACCCCTGAAGGTTACAGGTGGTAATAACATTTTATTACCACCTGTAACCTTCAGGGGTTCTGTTGGTTTATGTGTATTACAGATTGATAACCAGTGATGAGGTCACAGTAATACTACAGCTCAGGCCTCACACACTAGTACAGGCCTCAGGTATGCTTCTCACATATGGCTACACCACAGCAGTGGCCTCAGGTTTTGGGTATATATTGTAGGGATGCACGATATAGTTTTTTCGGTATCAAGTACCGATATTTATCTTTCGATACTCGCCGATACCGATACATCCGGTAGCATGGAGCCAGCTTCCTGGCCAGTCAATAAGCCGGGCACGTGTCATTACCCGCCACCTGGCTTCCTGATTGGCAGGGAACCCGCTTCATGTTCCCTTGTGGCACTGCCGGTCGGAGGAAATCTCCCTCTGATCGGAAGTTCTGGTATCAAGGGTAAGTATCGGAGCATTTGGGCCAGTACAAGTACCCGGCCAAATACACGGTATCGGCACCGATACTAGAATTTGTTATCGGTGCATCCCTAATATTTTGCAATGGCTATGTAGCGGGTCACTTATAGTAGACACAGAATCGCTCTCCTTAGTATTTGTGTTGCAAAGGTGTTTGTCAGTTTTACATTTGGAGGTAGTGACAGAATAGTCTGCTTCAGTGGCTATTCCAGTTATCGATTCAGATGCTGTCGGCCATGGCTCACCAGCGACTTGTAGTCACCAGAAAAGAGGAGAGATTTGTGGCTTGCGTGGCCTCTTCTGCTCGGTCGCTGGTTTAATATGACCCTCATGCATTGTATGTGGTATCTGTAGAGCTCTAGCTGTATACACCACTGAAATGTGTGAATTTTACCTCAGGATGGTTTGTTTATACATGTTTACACTTTCATGATTACAGTTAACATACCATCCTGCTTATGGTATTTTTGTTTTTATTTTCTACACAAATAGTAAATGAATACAAATAAGCCATATGCCAAAAAACATTTGTATATTGACCTCATCAGGTGTTGTATTGCAGGTTATAGATGGTTACACTACAGTGACATTCATATATAATGGTGCAGCGGTTCAGTATATACCTCACTGACCTTCAGGCCTTACACACATTGCTGTAACTAGGCCTTATATGTTTATATTACAGATATGTATCTTTTTATACTTCTACAATTGCTGTGCTGTTGGTTCTCCAATAATATTAATTAATAATAGACATGGTCTCATAGCTATGTTCAATGGTCTTGTCTTGCAGTGCTGAGATCCTGGGTTCATTTCCTGCCAGGAACACTATCTGCTTGGCAGAAGCCCCCTACATGGCAGTCATGTTAGTAGTAATGGAGGGCAGCCTTTTGCAACCTTTTTTTTTTCCAGTCATAGTGTCATTTAAAAGTATGCAAACTATTCAGCCACCTCAGTCAAAAATATAAAAAAAACATAAATGTTAAAAAAAAAGTGTCCCCTCCAAAAAGGTTTAAGGTGGGACCGCAATACAAAAACATCAGAGTCCCATAACACTCCTTTTCACATCAGAGTACTGCACTCCCCTTTATGTCAGAGTCCAATCTCTCCCCCCCCTTCACATCAGAATCTCATAACCCCCCCCCCTTCATGGCCGGGGCACCCTGGAAAGGCTGGTGTATGGAGTGTTATTTGATAAATGATACTGCTACACTATGTTCTCTACATCTGATGTTGCTTTATGGTGTCCTCATCCTATATGCAACAACAAGTTACATAATCTTATATGCCCGTGGTTATGATTGTATCTGTTCCTACAGGGGTGTATGTTTTATATACAGCATTGCATGTTGCAGTAGCGGGAAGTCTCTGGTTATGTTATGACCCCTTTACGGGACATTCAAATATAGCATTATAGTATTTAAGATGGCTGCAGTACAGCTCCTCCACTGTTTTACCACTAGAAGTAAGGGAATGGGCTCCTAATCATGGGAGGAAAGAGCACCATTATTTCTGATTCTAATATATATGTTTAGCTCAAGTCTTAAATTTGACTTTATTTGTGTAGTATTTCAGTTGGTGAGGTATCCTTAGCTTCTCGTACGTGAAACACAGAATTACAGGTACTTTTTATGAATGAAGAACTGCTATGCTAAACGACTCCTATGGCAAGTTCCTGTCACAATATCTGGAAATCCGTACCGGATTTTCGCTTTGCTCCCTGGTTCTGGGCTGTCGGCCTATGGTGTCTCACAAGGCTGCAGCCAATCTGCTCTCCTCCTTCTCTATTTAGGACTTCCTCACTTGTTGCTCTTGGTGTGAGCGACAAGTCTCATGCCTTGTTCCGTACCCCTTGTGGCTCTAACTATCCCTGGGATCTTATTCCCTGCGCTTGCTATTAGATCCTTGTGCCTTTGACTTGCCTGTACCAGCTGGTATCCCTGTTTGGCGTTATCCCCTGCTTTGCTCCTTGCGCCCCTACTATAGTATTTAAGTGGTTACCTTTTAGTATATTGCTGCAGACCCTAATTGCTTTCACCTGTGTGCTGTGAGTCTCTCTATGCTGCCTTCCTTGCCTCACTTCTACTGTGTTTTCCCTCTCCAGCCTTTGTGTGTTTTGCTTCCTCCTATTTACTTGCTTTCTTGTACTTCAGTTCCGTCACTTACCTTCCAGTGTATCGTCCTATATGCTTTGCTGTCACCCCTTTACTTCTGTGCTTCTCTCTTACCTTGTGGCTGTGTTGGATTCGTCCTTGTCTGCACACCCCCTGTGTGCATACATCCCTTTGTGCTTCTTTATGTACTTTTATCTCTGTTATCCTGCTTCTTTGTATGCATGTGCAATGCACATTTCCTGATTACTTTTGTACGTTACACCTTCCTGCTCCTAGGTATGCCTCTAAGCTACTTATCCTTCCCGAGTGTCCTTGTTTAGCTACCCTCTTCAGAATCAGTATACTCTGCTGTTCTGCTGTGCGTATTGCACCTTTTGCTTGTGACTTTCTCTTTCTCTCATTGTGTGTCACTGTTCCTATCTTCCTCCTCTTGGTTACTACTTTCTTCCCTACCTGTTGTTTTGTATCCAGTTCCCCGGTGCTTTGACTAGTCCTTTGCGTCTGTGTGGGTGCGCTAGAGGGCCGCAATCTGGAAGGTGTCCAGCAGCCAATCATCCTCACCACTAGAGGCTCTGTCAAATACTCGGCCCTTCTTAGATTCTGCGCCTCTAGTGCGTCCTGAGAACGCACAGACCATTAGTTCCTCTCTCTGTGACCAACATCCCAGATATCCCTCCTGTCTGTGACTCCTACCAACTCCTCAAACCCCAGAGCTCACATACCCTAGTGCCCCGGTCCCCAGACCGTGACAGTTCCTCCGGGTTTGTTCACCATGGCTGGACTATGAGAGCTCAGGGCTTTCACCATGACTTTCTGCAAGTAGGTTCCTGGACAGGATCGCATCTTCCTTCTCCTTTCTTCTTTTCTTTCTTTTCCTTTTTTTGTTTCTCCCTTTCTCTTCTGTTTTCACTAGTAGCTGTTTTTGCCTTATGTGGTTTGGATATGTCGCTTAACCCCTTAGTGGCACAGCTTCAGAAAATGTTTTCGCTTCTGGGGATCGGAGCAATTTGGCATTTCTGCTATGCGTTTACCTATAATTTATTTTCTTCCTCATGCATTGCACATTCACATATTATATACCATTTATAAAGGACACAATGGGCTTTAATTTGATGTGACACATGCATATATAAATTCTTGGATATTTTTTTTTATTTATACAAAAAACACATTTTCACCGCTTTGGCAATATTAATGTGTACATAATAAGTGTAGCTAACGGAAAGTAATTAATAATAAACTCTTTAATTTTTCCTGATTTTTATAGGGTATATCATATGTCTGGGATTTCAGTTTATTTTGGGAGTTATAGGTCACAAAATACCAGGAGTGAAATACAATTTTAGTGTTGAAATCTTAGAATGTGGTATGTTTTCTCCTATCTTTAATAGCCTCCTCGGCACTATATTTTCATCTTATTTTTTTTTTTTATTAAATGTATTTTTTAAAACTTTTTTGACTTTTTTTTCCCCTTTTTTAAAAACTTCAGATTTTTTTTAAACTAGGGGGCACTAAGGGGTTATTTTTTGTATTTACAGGGGCTTTGATAACTAGTATTTCTGAGTAGAATACAGTATTCTCCTTAGAGATATTTTGTATCACTTTTGTAACACAGCTGGCTAGCAGTTTACTAAACACAGTGAACTGCTGCTGGCTGTCACGGCTCTGCGATCAGCTCTCGCTGTGATCACAAGACTGTGGCCACCTAAACTGCTGTTGAGGGTCTGCCTCATACCCCGTGGGACCCTTTACGGACCAGCACTCATTGTACCAATTGACGGGATTATCCCGTCACCAGTCGTTAACGAACTGAATGATCGTGTCGGGGGTTGGGAAAGGGTTAAAGTGTATTTACTTTTGTAGTCAAATTTCAGAAAACCCCTCTCTGTTTGTTTGTGTTCTTTTTCACACAACATTCCGAAAAATAATTTATAGAAAGGTAAGATTTTTGTTGTTGTTGTTGCAACATGGCTGAGTCCAGGTTTTTCTCAGCACCTTCACCTTTTTTTCATTTTTTGCACCCATGTTATAATCCACATCTTAGGCCTGAAACTTACTTTAAACCCCCCAACATTATATATTTTCTGAAAGCCAAGACCCTGTAGAATAAAATGGCGGCAGTTGCAAATTTTTATGCTGCACGATATTAGCGGAAATTTTTATGAAACCCGAACATTTTGTGAAAAATGCACTTAAGTTAAAATTAGTGCCCAAAACACAATAAAATACCCATGCTCCTGGGCCCGCAGGAGTGACAGCGGAGCCTGGGAAAGCCGGTCGCCAGCTGTACAAATGTAAACAAAGTCCTGGTGGCTTTAGCGGCCGGGAGTCTGTTTAAATTGGCCCCCTGCCAGTGACGGACTGTTAAGGGGTTAAGGCTAGGTTCACACCAGATGCAGTGCGTTCCGGCCTGATTCTCGCCAAAACACACTGCATCGTATTGCGGCTGGCTCACTTTTTTGTGGGGCAGGAGGGGGCGTGGTGGGCCATTGAAGTGAATGGCACCGTAGCCACGCCCTCCGGCTGCAATGGGATCGCAAGGCACATTGTACCTGCGGTCCGGTGCGATCAAAAAGCTGCAAGCACTATTTTGACCCATGATATGTATGAGGATGGCTAGGTGGCAATAGGAGGCTATATATCTGTGAAGAAGGTTGGGTGGTAGAAGGAGGCTTTATGTCTGTGTTAAGAATGTTGGGTGGTAATAGGCGGTGTATATGTGTGCTTTTTAGAATGACCTGTAAATGGTATTATGGAAAAAGACAATTTCATTATAACATTTTTATATACAGAAATGCTTTTTTATTAGCCATTATGAGCACCGTTTCTATGTGCGTCACATGAAGTACCCTGAAAGTTTTAAATGTTTGTATTTACTCTACTTCTCTCTTTGCAGATGATACTCCATGTAAACTGGTTACAGGCTGTTTCAGAATAACATGGATGGGGAGGTAAGGTTACTTGTTGAGCAAGGTAGATAATTACAAGGCAGGACATGCTGTTCATAATCATCAGTTCTAAGCAGAATTCTTTTATTTGTCAAAGCCAGCATACCTACTGGGAAAAATCTGAGATACAGTGACAGTTGGGTATACTTTAATCAAAGCAGAATATTAGACCTTGAAAAATCGTAAATGGAACACAGGCTACCTGCTCAGGGCCATAATCTGGGCACCTACATTGTTTATTTTTTCTAACGTGGAGGTATTCCCAAACTTACCCACTGTAGGCACCTTTCTGCCTTTTACAAACTGCTTTATGTATTAAAATTAGGGATGCACCGATACCACTTTTTTAAGACCGAGTTCGAGTACCGATACTTTTGATCAAGTATTCGCAGATACCAATTACCGATACTTTTTCTTAAAGGTACAGGTCACATTTTTTCTAAAGCAATACAAACTAATGCTTTAAGGTCACTTTTTTAATATTATGATTCATGAGATGACGAGGGAGCATGACGCCGGCTTCCCGGCCAATCAGAATGCCGGGCGCTGCGTCATTACATGGCGCCCGGATTTGCTAACTTCCTGACCAATCGGGAAGCCGGGCAGCGCGTCATTGCACGCTACCCGGCTTCCTGATTGGCCGGGAAGTCGGCTCCATGCTTTCTCATTACAAGTGAAGAGAGAGCATGGAGCCATTTCCTGGCCAATCAGGAAACTGGGCAGCGTGTAATGATGCGCTGCCCGGCTTCCTGATACAGGAAGTACTCATGCTAGGTATCGGAGCATTTGGACGAGTACCCACCCAAATACTCGGTATCCGCACCGATACTAGTATCGGTGCATCCCTAATTAAAATACTAAAAAGTTTACAGCTGCCAATCCTATTTAAAATGGCCAAGGAAAATCAAATTTGAGTGGTGATGTAGCAGGCAGATAGGAAGGCTCCAGCTTGAAGCCTGTAACTTCTACTATCTCATCATGTTTCTCTGATGATTTCAGAAAGTTCCTAATAAAAGCAGACCTTGTACTAAAATGTAAAGTCCTCTTATTACAACAGCACCCCCAACATGTTTAAGGGCAAAAATAGCACTTGTGCAGAAAAGGTAGAAAAATATACTTACCTGCCATCTGACTCCTTAGGTGAGATATTGGGAATGGTGAGTATCCCAAATCTCCCAAGAAGATACTCCTGCTCACATTGTACCCAGGATCTCACTGGAAGGATCATGACATCACCCTCACCTAGGTGCCACGTGATAAGCTAACCTTGAGTTTTAATGGAAGGTCTGCTTTAATTTAAATGGTTTTCATTATCTGACTTTTAGCATTGTTGGAGTGTTATTTAGAATAAATAATAATGGTTTCATTTTATATAAAGAAATACTGTTGGTAGGATGCATGCTTCTCTTTATGGAGATGTCTCCTCTGCCTCTAGCCAGAGCAGTTTGGGGACAAAGTCCCCAATCTACAGCTCACCCAGTGGCTGCAAATCACTTCTGGGTTCATTCAGCACAGTAGAGCTTGGAAATTCACCCGTCTCTTACACACTCTCTTTTCTGAATCCCCCTGTCAAGGTCCCAAGCTTACAGAGGAGCAAGTTGCGTCTAGGTGCATGGGGACAAATGCAGAATTAAATATGCCCTTTTGATGAGTTTTAGGTTACCTTTTTGGTTATCACAATGTTAATGGAAACCTGACTGGTTTATCATGATCTGTCTCCGCTCACAGAGAGGGTGCACGTTAGCATCATCGCCCTTGGAGGAGCATAGGAAATACGTATTTATTTCCAATGCTCTTGAGCATTGGACTTTTTGCACAGAAGGAACATTCAGAAAGATTTGTAACGGCTATAAATAGTTACTTTTTCTTGTGGTCTTGCACTACTGCGGAGATTGATCTGGCGAATACCTTAAATAAATTTCCACATGTGATGGATTCTGTGGCTGAAATGCTAGTCTGCAGGGCCTCCTTGCAAGAAATGCCTTGAGTGCATGTCCTTTTTCTGGGGAATACCTGTTGGGGGAACCCTTGGTTACTTGTATTAAGGACGTAACTGATGCAAGAGCACCACCCACAGAAGCAAAAGTCCAGGACTTTGGTGGATAAATCCTCTGTTCCCTACTTCAAGATGGGTTTCTTTTTCCCACACAGGCCTTAGGCTTCAAATCTAACCAGACCCTTATTTTCGTCTTAAGTCCTCGCCCTCCAAGTTCGTGAGGTGGGAGGACATCTCAGGGTATGCCCATAGTGGGGTTCCTTGATGACCTTCTCTCAGGGAACAGTTGGTAGAAGCCTTGTCATCCAACATAGGACGATGCAAATTTTGCAGAGTTTCTATGGGTCCTGAACCTCCAGAAGTCGTAGCTGGAACAATCCCTTCACATGGAAGACTTGGTCATGGACTATCCAGGGTCCTCCTTCAGGAGACGCCTGACCATTCGCTTTTGCATGAAGGTTCTGGTCTTGCAGGTAGTAGCCTCCTTTGAGGCAGTTTCCAATGCCCACTTTTAATCCAGACCGTTGCAGCTAAGCATCCTGGCTGTGTGGAGCAAACATGAGTCTCTGGACCTCCTTTTTTACTTGCCTAGCAAGGAAAATCTTGCCCTGGTGTGGTGAATCTTCAACCTGGTGCTAGAATCAGGGGAATCCTTCTTCCCAATGGTCTGGACCACGGGTAGGCTACCTTGGCACACCAGCTGTGGTGATTCTGCCACTGGGAATCATACCTGTGGCTGTCAGTCTTGCAGTGCCTTATGGGGCTTGTAGTTCCAGAAAAGCTGGAGTGCCGAGGTTGCCTATGCGTGGTCTGGAAGGTGTTCATGACTTATGCCAGTCTATCAGGCTGGGAGGAGTCCTGGAGAACATCTTTGTCCAAGGAATCTGGTCGATGGTGAAATCCCATCTCCCGTTCAACATCCTGGAGCTCAGGACCATTTGGTTGTTCCTTTAGTCCTGGACTCCCCAGCTACAGGGCCACCTGACCAGGATTCAGTCTGGCAGTGTCATGGCTGTGGTTACATCAACCATTAGGGCAGGCACCAGAAGTTGCACAGCTTATAGGGCGAAGTGGCCTTAATCCTGGCTTGGGCAGAACATGTGCCATGCCCTGTCTACCATGTTCCTCAATTGTCAATGTCTGTATACTGGAAAACAGTCTTTTTACCAGTAGGTCTATTGGGACCTTTCATTGACGTAGGGGATGCTGGAGGTGGTCCTCCTAGCTACCTTTGAACCCCTCCGAGATATCCCTCTGACCCTACTCACTCACAAGTTGCCTTCCTCGTCACCATCACTTCTGAAAGGCATCTTTCTGAGTTGGCAACCTTGACTTGAAAAGAGCCTTTTCTGATTTTCAAGAAGGATAAGACACTGATGAAGCCTAAGCCTTCTTTTTTTTCCCCTAAGGCAGTTTCTGCCTACCACCTTAACCAGGACAGTGTTTTACCATCTTTATGCCCTGTGCCAAAGCATCCTAACGTAATGTCACTCTTGAGGGTCCCCATATGGGGCAGCCAGCTTCTCATCCGACTATTGCTAGGTGGATTTGGCAGACCATCACTCAGGCCTGTGAGTCGAAGGGGAACAATCCCCCACATTGCCGATTAGGGTTCACTCCACTACGAGCCTTAGTACTTCTTGAGCCTTCCAGCATTAAGTTTCGATTTCCCAAATCTGTAAGGGGGCTTCACCTGGTCCTCCTGTTTTATTTTTGCCAAGTCACAGGACACTCCCTTCTGGTTGCTGTGGTCCACTCTTGTTTATCTTACCTACATGTAACACAAAAATTCAATTAACAGGCTCTCCAGTAGCTATTAGTTCCAATCTTTGAATCCTCATGCATACACAACCAGACTTGGCTGTTTTTGTTTTTTTCCAGCCAATGACCATATAGAGCTGGCCAGTGGAACTCATGGTTCAGAGGCAGTAGGGCATGTTTGGCAATGGGTTGTGCAGCTCCACACCCTCCCTCTCCTTGCATTGTGAGACAATCTTAGTGGCTGCAACCATCCCCACTTACTACCACCAATCTACCCCTTCACCTTAAGGTCCAGCTGATGACTGCTTGGCCCCAAGGTTCAAGGAGCAGCTCCTACTGGTCACCAAGCAGAATGGGGAGTGATTTGCAGGCTGGTGTTTCACAAGTGAGGAGGCAGAAGTCTGTCTGAAGAAGCTGTTGGGGAATAGTAGTTCTGGTGCAGCTTTAATAAATGTCAGCTTGAAGGGAAATTGGACCCAGTCTTGCATGCATGCTCCCCTGAGTGCACATAGATAATTGGATCACCGTACAGACACTTTCCAGTACGTGGACAACTTGCATGAGCTCTGCTACTTCTGTCCAGCAGTAATCAATGTAGCATTTACCATAGAGCTTTCTTCTTCCACACCAGGCCCGCCATGCACTGGATGTTCCTTGTTCAAGCACCCACCACAAGTGGATGTAGGCTGTGTCAATCCCTGTATTCCATTATTTTTCATTGTTATGACATTAATGGTGGTTGTTACACTTTAACCCCTCTAGTCCAGGACTCGTAAAAACTGTCCCTGGGGGTTAGACCCAGGTAGAGGTCTGAGAACTGTGCCACTAAGCTAGCTAGCTACTGGAAGATACCACTTTGTCAACCTTGTCTTATCAAGTTAGTCAATGAAGAGATGACTTCCATAATACTGATCTGATGGGAATCCTCAAGCAGGAGACTTTTTACATTTCAATCTTTTAGATCTTTGCTGGAGGATTCCCCACTCATGGGTTTACTAGTAAAGGAAGTTAAACCAGCCAGATATGAGGATGGTTTGAGCCATCCTCATATCCGGCCATCCATCAAGCCATCCTCATATCTGGCTAGTTTCACTTCCTTTACTAGTAAACCCATGAGTGGGGAAACTACCAGGTAGGAGAGGCAAGATGTGGAGGAAGGTGTGTAGATTTCCTCAGTTATGTCAGGCGCAGGGAAGAGAAGGGTGACCTTAAAGAGTTAACTTTAGTAGAAGAAAGAGAAGATTTATTAAACTGAACGTGAGATTGTAGTCAATCACAGGACCGAGCTTGGATCAGTGGCTACTTTACAACACACACAAAAGTAGCCACCCTCCAGAAGGAAGGACAGTGTCAGCACCAATTCAGAGATGATTTGAGGCTCTACAGCCGAGTGATACACAAATAAGATACATTTATGTTAAATCCTAAGAAGCATTCAAGTTTGTTAACTATTACTTCCTGAGTTTTTAGTGTCACTTTAAGTTAGCCAATTTAAGTTCTTGTTTAAGCTACAAACCTCATGCATTTGATTGATGGCTAACACACAGTACAAGACTCGACCATTGCATTTAATTGCTAAAAGCTTTATTTCTCATAATCTGTTTTTAATAAAAGTGTATTTTTTTCACTACTTCAGATAGCTCATTTTCTTGCTCTCAGTTGACACCTCAATGAAACACTGTTATATCCAGCCTGAAGCTAGCTGTATTCTAATGTTGGGTACAATAGTCTCTGTAAAGAGACCTTTACAGACCAGAATGCCTTAGAAATCAATCAAATATGTTGCATTTGGTCATTTCAGCTGATCATTGTGGTAATGCCTTTTACTGAGTTGTAAAATCAATCTTCAATCATTTTTTTAAAACAAAGCAGATAACTTATGGTAATACCATATGAGTAATGTTTCGCAGCATTATTACCATACGCATTTATCTGAATGGCTTCATGTTGTCTTGCAGCACAAACAATATGTAGCAAACATATCAAACTGTATGTTTTAGCTTTATCAGTTTAATACTTATAGCAGTAAAAGCACAACCAAGAACAATGATAATGTTATAGCAACCAGATTTAAGCTCACCGTATTTGTCAATTCTAAGATTATTTCTGAGTGCTTATTAGCATAGATTGTGCTGCATCAGGAAATTGCTTGATTTCTTTTCTAACATTGAGAGATGTATACTGACATTATCTGCCCTCCCTGTCATTTTCCAGTAACAGACTCGTGATCTCTTCTGTTTATAGGAATTTATTACCATTCGTGTCCAAGATCCTAGACTGCAGAATGAAGGATCATGGACGTCCTATGTGGATTATAAAATCTTCCTTCATGTGAGTAAATAATTGGCAACCGCTGGACCACCATATCTCAGCATTGAGTATGTGGTTCCTAAAATGGAGAGCTACAGATTGTCTTCATCCCCCAAAATTCTGATGTGTAGTATTTATTATGTAGTTATCATAAGAGAGGAATACAGGAAGTGAAGTGATGTTTTGACTTTAGGTTCATGTTGAAATGTAGATGTGATGGTCATCATAATCTAGTACTTCCACTGGCTTAGTTTGTTGGATATAAAAGATTATTTTAATCAAAAACTTAAACTTAGGACAATTATAAAAGTAAAAGTTCCCCCTCTTGGACTTTTCGGAGATGACATATGGGGTTCCCTGTGTAATCAATATGGTGTCTTCTTACATCATAAATATGCGCTTAGACGCACGGATGACGTTTAAGTCATGTCTGTGCATCGTATCCACACGCATATGCAGCAGTGTACATAAACATGTCCGTGTGTCCACCTTCATGCTCTGATGGAACCAATCTGCCCCAAGCATGCACAGTCATTTTGAATATATCCCTGTCCTACAATGATTGCACGGTCAGCAAATGTGAGAACACTATGGTGGTGGGATCCCTCGCGTGACTGCTACCCCAACTCTCACCACCAAGCCTGCATCCCTGCCCATCTCACCATGGTGCCTGACCCCTCTTCTCCCCCATTTAACACCACACCTGCATCGCCCCCTTCTACATTTAACACCAAGCCTGCACCCTTTCTCATCCTGACTGTAGGGCTTCACCACTGATCTTGCTCTGAAGCTCGCCACTGAGCCTGCACACACTGGCATCCCAACCCAACTTTGCCACAACTCTAGCCATCCTGCTCTAACAACTGCACCTGCCACCATTCCAACCTCTCCCCAAATCCCCAATGTTTCCCTTTCTAGAATGGGCACAGTTTTGTTGGTAGATCTTTAAAATCCATTTTACAAGCAGTTTTGTCTTTTCCCAGACCAACAGCAAGGCGTTTACTGCCAAGACATCCTGCGTGAGGAGACGTTACAGGGAGTTTGCCTGGTTAAGGAAACAGCTGCAGAAATATGCCGGCCTAGTGTGAGTAGTTTGCCCTAAATATATTCCTTATACATGTGAACACATGGACATAACGGAGCTGCAAGATGTCTACCCTGAATTCAATACTAATATTTCTGGTGCATATCAATATATAGACGCTGCTTTGCATTGAACTTTATGATCAGTTAAGGTTAAGAGGTATGATGAATTGTAAAATGCAGTAACTGATAGAAAACAATCACATTCCAGTCATGGGGTGAGGGAAGCCTTAATGTAGTATTGAGGCTTGCGTGTTTTTTGCCTTAATGCATTCTTTGAATTTAGGCAAAGACACACCCAGAACTTTTCTAACATCCCTGTCCACCCCACACTTGCCTGTTTCCCCGAACTTCCTGGTTGTGGGGGAGGGTACTAAAGACAGGGGGGTCATAGGCTTCTTCTACCATCAGTCAAGCTGTGACTGCAAGGGTGGGGGCATGGTTGGCTGCACACTGTGTGTGTCTATGCACACACACAGCTAGGTGCTGGCATGGCCGTGACCGTGCACATACGGATGCCTTCACAGCAGTTGGCTAGTGGATAGAGGCACCCGTACAGGGGGAGTGGTGCTAGAGGTCTGCATACCACTAGAGAAGAAGGAAATAAAACAAATATATATTCTAGTTATTCTGCCCCCCTTAACAAAAAAAAGACTTTGAAGGTTTCATGTTGAATTTAAAATAGACCTCCAGTCTATTTCTGTCCCTTCTGCTTGGTGGAAAACTGGGCTGCTCTTTAATTTTCTCCTCCCCTTTCCACTGTGTGCCTCCAAATCTAATAAAGGCATTACAGCCGGCACCCTTCTGTCTGTATTATGTCACTCTCCTACAAGACACATTGATTGTCAGACACCCCAGCTGAGCTTCAGGGAATCCCAGTCACGGCTTCTGATTCCTCAGTTGTTCATACAACTTCCATAGAGCCAGTTTCATCTAAAACTGAGTTGCCTGCTTCCTGGAACACTGAATCTTGGAACTCTGGGAATTCTTCTGCAGCATTTGCTTTGGACTTAGGCAGTGCTGTATGTGTTGGCACGGTGTCTGCATATTGTCAATCACTGTTGCAGTGGATGTTACTGCAGTGACGTGCTACACCTCACTCCTAGCACAGTTCAAGTTTCAATGCAGAAAACCTTAGAGGGACAAAGTGGTCTTGAGAGTAAGCCCTCCCCTCCGAAATTGATCTCTGCATTCCACCCTAAGGAAGAAGTCTCAACTTGTTTTATGTTTCATAGCGCAGTCACCTAACTCCCACAGTATATGCTATTGTTTTATCCCATGATTCTGTGTGGAGTAGAAACTTAGACTTTGACACTCCCCTGTCTTCCTGGCCAGGAACTCTTGATTGACAGCTCCCATCTCATGGTTTCTGTACTTTCATAACTCAAAGGCTCCCCCTTCCAAATCTAGTACTTATGCTGATTGCTGTGAGAGTGTCCGCTTACTCTGCAGTCTTGTGCTTGTTTCTGGAAAGTGCAGGGACAGCGAGATGAGCTGTCGATAAACAAGTTACCTCCTTTTGAAGGGCATGGTCGGGAATGAAGTGAACTTTCAAAGTCTGTATCTTAGTTTCTACTTTACATAAAAACATTTGATTAAAAAGCAACATACACTGTGAGAGTTGGGTGACTGAGCTGTGAAAAATAATACAAGGTGAGACTTCTTTCAAGTGACACTAAACTCAGGAGTTAAAACGCCTCAACTATTAACAAAAATGTATCTTATTTGTGTATCACTCAGCTGTAGATCCTCAAATCATCTCTGAATTGGTGCTGACACTGTCCTTCCTTCTGGAGGGTGGCTACTTTTGTTCTCCATGGTTCCCCCATGGTAAAGTAGCCACCGCTCCAAGTCTCACTCTTGTGATGGACTACAATATCAATACAAATTAGTAGGGGTGCGGAAATTAACGATTAATCCGTCGATTAATCGTTGATTATTTTGATCGATCAAAGTTCATGTATAATTAATCGATTTAAAAAAAAATTATATTAATCGAACACAAAATTTTTAATCATTACCAGCCCTACAAATTAGTAAACTAAATGTGAGATTGTAGTCCATCACTGGAGTGAGTTTGGAGGGGTGGCTACTTTACAACACACACAGGGACCATGGGGAACAAAAGTAGCCACCGTCCAGAAGGAAGGACAGTGTCCGCACCAATTCAGAGATGATTTGAGGACAGCCGAGTGATACACAAATAAGATACATTTTTGTTAGTGGGGTATTTTAATGCATTTTGTAAGATTTAACTCCTGAGTTTAGCGTCACTTTGATCAGGACGTCACGCTTCCCTCTTTGTCTCCAGCTCCAGTGCATCGGAAAGATTTTTCTCCACTGCTTCGATGTGGTTCAGGCTGTTCGAATGTATCTCTCTGCCACTTCTTAATTTCTTGTAGTGTTCCATTTCAGGTGTTTGTATGTCCATGAATGTTCTGATTTATCCCAGCCATGGTATATCTAGTCGCATTCAGCTGTTCTGTGGTGTTGAAGACTATTTTATAGCTTATCTAAGCCACTTCTTCAGTTCTAATGAGTGTCAGAAAATGACCCCAGAATGTCTATCCACAAAGGTGTGCCACCTGTGAGGGTATAAACGTTGGGTATTTTCTTGGCACTCATTAGAACTAGGGCTGCAACAACTAATCAACATAATCGATTATTGAAAAAGTTGTCAACTTTTTCAATAATCGATTAATCGGCTTCCGATCAGTTGGCCCTGTTCACGGCTCCACACACGCTGCGCGCCGCACCTCCTCCCCAACTCACGCTCACCGCTGCCAGACCCGCCCGCCCGCATCCACGCTCTACACGCCGCACCTCCTTCCCAGCTCCTCTATAGCTGGTGATATTCTGCATTGCGCTGTATAATGTACAATTGCTGGGTTTTGTAGTCCTCTATAGCCAGTGCCATTCTGCATTGATTGCTGTATAACTTTAAAATTTCCATTTCACTATATTGCACACCACACTTTTTTTTTTACTTCCACCGCTCCAAAGCTGGCTCCTGTGATGGACTACAATCTCAATACAAACTAGTAGTCCATCACTGGAGCCATTTTTTTAAAATTTTATTTTATTGTTTATCCGATTAACCGATTAATCGAACTTAATAATCGGCTAACTAATCGATTTTGAAAATAATCGTTAGCTGCAGCTCTAATTAGAACTGAAGAAGTGGTTTGGATATGCTATAAAATGACAGAAGAATAGGACAGGCTGACAATGGCATTCTACTGCAGTCTTCTTGCTCTACAATGTTCTGCTTTCTACAAGTGTATCCAGGTAACCTGAAAGGGCCAGCTCATACGATGGCTTTTTACAACTGTACCCTATTAAAACTGCCTGACTACCTATCTACTTGCTGGCAATTCTGACCCGGAACCCCTCTTTTTTGTAGGCCTGTTCCTGCAATGCCAGGGAAAGTTCCTTTTCATATGGGATGCAGCGATGACTTTATTGAAAGAAGAAGACAAGGGTTACAGCAGTTCCTGGAACAGTAAGCTTATAAACACTCCTACAAAAAAGTGTTTGAAAAAACTTTAAAGTGCATTTTCTTTGAAATATCGATACTTCAATATGTATATTAATGTACTGGAGCTTCCCTCACAATTCCCAACCTTTCCCGGTTTTCACAAGTTTGAAGGGTTGGAGGATGAAAAGCTCAAAGTTCAGAATGGTTGGAGTGGAGCGATCTGAAGGAGCCTAGTGACGATGTCTGTGAAAGATGACGGAGTTTACTTTCTGTACTGTACAGTTAATGAAGAACTTGGGACTCCCGATTAAAAAAAAAAAGAATGTGCAGCAGTGTTTGAAAAAAGCAAACCTGAATCTTCCGCCCACCCATATGCTGGCCCAGTGCCGTTTGAATGGCATTACCGCCACTAGATGGACCCGATGAGCATAAAAAAGTCCCTTTTTTATATGTGAGCTCTAGCAGGATTACCTTTTGTATTGTAAAACGTACTTGTTGATCCTGCCGGTTTCTCAGATCAGAAGCAAATGGCAAAGGAGGAGCTGGACTGGTATCTTTCACCGAAGGGGGTTAAGTGAGGCAGCTCTTATGCAGGAATCTGGAGGCTCCTAGGGTAGAGGCTAGGACCCAAATCGAGAAATCCAAATATAACTAGTAGAATGAGAGTGCCAGACCATATAGATTTTTAAGTATTTTCTTATAATAATAATAAGAAGAAGAAGAATGTTTATTCTTATGTTTTTTTTTGTCTTCTTCACCCCTGATGAAGGGGGAATTGTAGCCCTCGAAACGTGTCGGCTCTCTACTGTTGTTTAATCACAGTTGAGTGATTAAAAGATTTTGGACTCCAAACTTTTCTTGGTCTGGTGCTCTCATTCTACTCGTTATATTTGGGTTTCTCAGATCAGACCACGCTTCCTGTGCTGTATGCTGCCTTTTCAATTTCCCACGGGGTCGTCCCTCTTTCCTCTGCACTGCTGGACTACAATACTGCCTTAGCTGGGCGTAGACATCAGCAGATGGAAGGAAGCATTGATATTTGTCTCCTCCCACAGCACTTCCCCAGCAGATTAGGAAATGGACTATAGCTGTCATATAGCAGCTACAGAAAATGCAAATCTAAGGGTATTGGAGGGTTTGAGCTAGTAGTAGTCAGTCACCTGTTCTGTAATGTTAAAGAGTATTCCCACTTTTGCAGTCCAATTCAAGAAAACCCAACTATGTTTTCCCAGTCACACGGCACATCTACAATGATTTATTACAAAAATATTTCTTGCCTTTTTAAATTGTTTGTTTGGAGCAGGCCTTTGGGCAGACTGCAAGCTACTCTGTACAATTCCAAAGCAAGTCAGTTCCAGGGACAGAGTGACTTTCCCCTCATTATTATACAAGGCAGAAGCCAAGCTGCCAGGCCTGTAACCCTTTCTTAGGACAGACGGTGTTCAAATCTAGTTAATAACCTGTAATGAGATCTGCCAGCACAGCACAGACGGGGTTAATCATGGTAAACATTAACTCACCAGCTCCATTGCATAGCTGAGGAAAATCCAGTTTAAAGTTTTCAGAAAAGGACAAACGGCAGTTTTTAAAATCTTTATTAAACACGATGTGAATGGGAACACATATAAAGACGGTATTAAGACTCTCTGCTGCTTATCCAAACCACTTCCCCCACGCTTACTGGACAATCCCACGTTCTGTGAATGACATATTTTATTTTTATAGTAAGAGATGAGGCCGGATAAGATTTTGCTGGTTTACGTATCGGCTTTAATGCAAATGTCCCAGTACACTTTATTAACCTGTGTCTGTGGCCTCGTATATATTTGAAGTAGTCACTTTACAAAAGGTTTGTACTAGCGATGTCCCAATACCATTTATCAAGACCGAGTAAAAGTTCTTTCCCTTTTTACCGATACTTTCTCTTAAAGGGACATGTGACAATTTTTCTAAACAATACAGACTAATGATTTTAAGGCAGTTTCTTTATAATAATGAAGAACTTTAACTCAATCCATGATTATTCAGCAATGGAGAATGGCGACCTGCTATAGAAGACTACAGATCCCATCAATCCATGATGTGTGCAGGGTCTCCCCGGGGCTGAACAGGTGGATGCCGGGCTCGTTCTGGGCTCCATGGCTGTACTTGCAGGTGTGCGCCTCTCCTTTGCTGTGCCGGTTTCGGGAAGGAGGTGATGTGCGGCCAGACTGGCACTGTCAAAGACAGCTGCCCAAGGTTTTCAGAGCGCAGGACCTCAGGCAGCCGCTCTTGTTTAAAAATGTAAAGGGCCGGTATCGGGGCATTTTCACAAGTACTAGTATCGGTATCGGGACATCCCTAGTTTTTACTTTGGAAGTCACGATATTTCTTGTTCTTTAAAACTGTCCCTGGCCTTAGAGACTTAACGTGGCCTACAAGAACATCTTCTTTTACTAGTAGCGTTTTCATATATTGCTTTCAGTGTTTGTGTGCTGATCCCCTTCCAGTAGATGGCAGTGCAAGAAAGGAAGACGGCATGACTGACAGCTTATCTCCTAGTAATGATTAGACTGACAGGTTCAGCTGCTCTTTCCTGCACCCAAATTGAGGAAACGGGAAGTAAGGGTTCAGACAATATTATACAGGTGAGCAATGAAATCCTTGCATAGTTATTTGTAAGCCGTAGAAGTGGAATTGTTTCTAGAATGTTTCTATAAAGGGGAGCCCAGACTCATGATCAGCAAATTGCTCGTCATACCTAATATTTATTTCCTAAAACCTGTTCTTCTAGCCAAAGCCATGGGGGCCTGTGCAGACCATGAGCTGCTCAAATTTCAGTCAAATAACAAAAATTGTCCTTGTTGTGGGTTACACAGCCGATGATTGAATAGATAGTGTACGTGAAGGAACCTATACACTTTTCTTCCATTCTGTGAAGATTGTAATGGGGGCCACACACGGACAGGTATAGGAGCCTCTTTCAGGTTTTAATTATGGTGTCCACATTGGTTTGTGTGCCCAGTGGAAAGATCAGGAAATTATGGGAAACGTTTCCAAACACATGTTTAGTAGCCTAGTATAACCTCCCCACTCCCAGCAAGCCTTAGTTTTCTGCCAGTGTCCTTAGGAGATGGACATTTTGTTCTTGCTCTTTAATCTTTTTTCTCTTTACACTTTGGATTTTTCAAATATGAATTTGTCCCTACAATCAAGACTCTTAGTTGAGATGGCGGCTTCCGGTTCCGGCGCCCTATGGAGTAGCGGTGAACGGCTCAGCTCCGACATGGCAATATCGGAACACAGGACAGATCAATTATCTCACGTCTGCCACGTAGAGATTTGACATTAGCTTTCAGAGACTTACAACGGGGGATAAAAAAATATCTGTCTTGCCCGCAGACTCTTAGTTGCTACATGGCTGCTGCAGCACAAATTAGCAGCTTCTGGATCGGCACTCCTCGGCTGAGCCTTGGGGACCACACCAGGCCCCCGCCAGGAAGAAGATACAGGGCCGGCCTGTAAAGTTGCCTCTGGATCCTGGCTAGGGCACTCGGTTTGGCATGTGATTCTATACAGGTCTAGAGCCGTGCTCCCTCTGTTGGAGCCTTGTCTCTGAAGACTCTTGGGGGAAGGAGGGGTATGCCCAAAGGGAAGGCGAAGGCTGTCCTGGATGCCTTCTGTAAGTACCAAAGAGCTTGTCCAATGATTTCACTGCCCACCACCATCCCCCATGTCTTAACGTTGATAGAACTGTAACATTTTTACAAATGTGTTGCAGACTTTGTTGCGACATTACATTTATTCTGTTGGAGGCACCCCATATGTGCTACAACACCTTTAATGTAGGCACTTGGACACTTTGTACTTCTTATTTTTGGAGCTACCACTGGATCCCCAGGAGGCTGTAGACATCCCTCCTAGCAATTGCCTTCCAGTGGGCTATTAGCCCCTACTGCTCTACTGTAGTCTGAGTACCTGTGTGTAATGTCTCACTGTATAATGGTTTTACAGTGGCCTGTCACAGAAAGCCATTAGCCTGCCTGCTCTGCAGTGGTCTGTGAGTCATCCTTGTTGTATATTGTTTGTAAATGGGCCTATGGTTACCTAGACATGCATGGCCATTGCTGTGCAATGGTCTGTGTGTGACTCTTGTTGGTATCATTTCCCTGTTTTTTTTGTGTGCTCAGCAACCTGTGGTGACCTAGTTATGGCTGACCCTTAACACCTTCAGCACCGCAGTTGGTTTTTGAGTAGCCCTTGGTTTTACTGTCGCACTTCCACACTGTGTACAGGCTTGTGGCAACTTAGTCACTAGCGACCATTGACCCTGCCTGCTCTAAAGGGGGTCTGTAATTACCCCTTGCGGGTACTATCTTACATATTGTTTGGATTACTGCTTAAGTTGACCTAGTCATATTGGCCCTTAACCTCTCCCTCCCTTTGGTTGGTGCACAAATGACCCTTGTGACTTAGTCACAACCGGCTATCTCCTCCTATTCTCCTCCTATATCTCCTCCTATTGTAGGAAAACTGCAGATGATCGTGGAATATTGTTTGACCGTGGTGGATGAAATGGCATGTAAGGCATCTGGGTTTTTTACACTGAAATATACCAGTTCTATTATCAAATAAAAAGTGTTTTGGACGGGCTTCTGGGCGTTGGAAAGATCGGCTAGGGCCTATCATATTTTTTTATGTTCCTGGACTTCCTAGAATTGATGGACGGGTTGGGCGGTAAATGGGGACCCAATTTCGGGTCTTTTTGTAGGATATGCCAATGTTTGCGTATGACTTTCTGTATGGCTGTAAACCCATTATTAAAAGTAGTAATGAAACGTATTTTGTTTTCCTCCCTCGCATTATGGTCATATGTGGCGTCCAGAGGTTGGTCTGTTTTTGAGTGGCCGGAGAAAGCCTCCATAATGAGTTCTTCTGGGTATTCTTTTTCCCTGAATTTATTGATGAGAAGTTGACTGGATGTGACATAATCTGTATTCTGGGTACAATTTCTCTTGAGTCTACAGAATTGACCCTTCGGGATGTTTCTCTTCCACCTAGGATTTCTCTTTTTTTATTGATGATGGCTTTTTGAAATGCTGTGGTGGTAAGGTTATCGAGTTCTTTGGAGAACGTTGGTAGCGGATCTGCGGGTAGCGCTATGTATGTGGTAACATCTGACAGTAATCTTAGGCCTCACTCTGGTGTTGGAGCCACTTCTACTAAGATAGTTCTAGACTGGGCTTGGAGAGCTTGTCTTATTTATTTATATCTGGATCAAATCTTTTGTTATTTAGGTCATATTCAGTCTGGATCTACTGGAATGTCTTGTGTGTTCCCTCTGAATGGGATGACTGCAACAATATCTGTTTCCAAGCCAAGGTCTTTGTTTCAATATCTCAGTAAGCTGTTTATTATCCCAGTATGGGGTACATTCTGTCTAGCTTCTGAGTCCCACTATATGTTTCCCAAATCTTGCCTATCAAGTACATTAGTAGAAAATCAAGATTCAACTTGCTGAGCCTCCCTGAATCAAAGTCATCTAAATTGTTTGGGTATTGGAGAGTTTCTAGTTAAAGTCTGGGTTGTTTCTTCATCCAAATTAAGTCTTTAATGTACCATTATATATTTTTATTTCAAATGCTGCATGAAGAGTTGTTGATGTATAAACTGGAGCATCCATACAGTTCCTTTAGTTATCCCCTCCCCCGAAAGTGGAATATAAACTGGTACATTTTAAAGTAGAACTTGACTGTGTGCAGCATGGGAAAGTTTGTGTTGTATCCACAAAGGGGTGGTGACTCCATATTAAATCACATCATGGTTTTGGAATGTGATGTCCAAAAGGAACTTATAAAGGTGTGAAGGTCATGTGCCCATAACCTTTGCCTGGTTCCTGATTGCCTGGGAAGCCATTGTTCTATCAAAAGAACACCAGGTTCATGCGCCTTGTGTCACTGCGAGGCAGCTGTCACACATCAGGTGTATTGATCGGGAAGTGAGCAAACATACCGCTGATCACTCAGTTCCCGATCTTCTCTCTGCAGAGAGTGGTGGCTGTCAGTCATTGCTTCCCACAGGGATACCCCCCTCCACAACTTTAGAGGCAGAGCCAGCTGTCAATCAGGCAGCGGAGTGGATCCTGACAATATTGTTGGGGTCTGTCCCGGCTGCTGCGCATGCACTGTCAGCGTATAGCCCACTATATGCTGAGTTTTGGGTCACAGAAGGATATATATATATATATATATGTATATATATATATACACACACACTAAAGAAAACTATGGCAAGAAAAGATTGGGCCATATTTCTCTTTGCTGGGACAATAATGCTGCTTATTAAATGTCAGATTATTTACTTGGGTGCTCCCTGAGCATATCTGACCGTTCTTCTGTTTCTTTTGCAGATCTGTACAGAACATGGTCCTTTTGTCGGACAGTCAGCTGCACCTCTTCCTGCAAAGCCAGCTGCCTGTAGAAGAGATTGAGGCCTGTGTGCAGGGTCGCCGCTCATACACTGCTGCTGAAACCATCCTGAATTATGCGATGTCCAACAGAGGCTGGGCCCAGGAGGAAATCATTTCCAGATAGTGGCAGTAGGAGTAGTAAGAGGACCTGAAATGCGTAGGCTTCAAGCTTTGAACTTTAGTTACATAATGGTAAAGGGAATCCACGCCTCAGTCTGGAACACTGTGCACTTTATGTGAAGAGCCCCTCGTGGTGTCACGTTATCCTGATGTGACACAAAACTGCTCTCATGATGATGTCACACATCTAAATGATACTGGAATCCTGATTTTGGTCTTACACTGGTCTAGCTTTAAACATTGCCTACAAGACAAACAGATTAGGAATATATTGATTTGACTGACCCAGCTCGGCTATGAGGCTGGAAATGCACACTGTGGATGATGACAATATTACACTCGGCATTTCTTCCAATTCTGTTCATTCTTCCAATAATTTATCCTCCAATCCTTAAATGTATCTATTTTCCTGTCATTTGAGCAAAGTGTAAAGAAAGCAGCACTTCTATTTTTGGTTATTCCTCCCATGACTCTTCCTTGACCCATATTTAAAATGATACATCTTTCATATTTTGTTACATCATAGTAAAAGTAGCAGTCCATATATTTGTGTGCTGATTTGACCTTTGACCAGCAATTCTGACACCTCTTCTAGTCAGTAAGATCTCTCGGCTATTGCTCAAATAGTTGAATGACTTATAATAAAAGGTTGGAGTAATGCTGCCATTGCCAGGTCACAGTTCATTTAATAAAAGAGCTGGCTACCACTGCACTGAAAGGGTTAATTGCTCTTTTTGTCTAGGGAGCTAAAATATACATACCCGGATCTGGATGGCGGCTAGACTGGTCCCTGCAGACTCTCTCCCCCTCCACTCTGTTGGTCTAAGAACCAGTGAGGGACATTGCCAGGATTATTGCTCTCACTCTGGCATGAGTGGTAATATCTAACAGGTTTGGCACCCAATGCATGTTTATGTTTGTATGAGCGTGTACATGGGGGGTCAGGGACTTTAAAACAATTTTTTTTGGGATGTTCGTTTTATTTTAAACTTTTAGTTTTACTTAACTGTAATGCTAATGCCCCCTATGTATAAAACATATTGGAAGAGACTGCATGAACCTAATATATACAAGCTCCAGCTGTTGGTATGGGAGAGGGGTATGAATGGATGAAGGTTCAGGAGGGCAATCTTTTTCAATAGAAAGCTAAGATCAAGAACACGGCGGCCATGACCTCAGTCTATCAGGAGGTAAGTTCAAAACTAACCTTGCAAAGTAATATTTTCTCAAAAGCAGTGGCTGTTTGGAGCAGACTGCCAGCAGAGGTAGTGAGTGAGTGAGTCAGGCAGCAGTAAGTGAATGTTTGGGACAAAGGGGCAGACTTGATGGACCACTTGGTCTTTTTCTGCCATCTACTGGTTTAACCCTATTGTTCCTGGATCAGTTCCTTGCACATTGGACAGAGATGATGAGTCATAATAAACTGGTAACATATGAATCTGAATTTCTGAACTGGGAGATAAATGGGTCACTTTCCTGGCTGTGCAGATTGGTAAGTCAAATAGTAAATATACTGTACAGTAAGTACTACAATTGTGTATTTACCTGGAGTGCCACATTAAACATCTCCTTTAGATCTACCAACAATTCTATGTAGTGCAGAAGGCGGTCTGACTGAATACAGATTAATGGGATGGATCAGGTCAGCTCTCATATTACATAGTTTTGGTAAACCTAAAGTTGATAATAATGTGTATGGTGATCCTAACACCATGAAACATTCAGCTCTTGTACCACTGTTTTCTCATTTAATTACAATACCAATGTGACCCCTGTCACCGGGTAACTACAGACCCGGCCCATCAGCTTAACGACAATAGTGTGCAAAATAATGGAAGGCATGATACGGGACTACATACAGGAATTTACAAATAATACTGGTATCATACGTAGAACCCAACATGGCTCCATGAAGGACCGTTCTAGTCAGACCAATCTATGAACATTTTATGAGGAGGTCAGTATTAATTAAGACAGAGGAATACCCGTAGACGTGGTGTATCTGGACCATGCTAAAGCGTTTGATTGACAAACTTAGGTCTGTCGGTTTGGAAGAAACTGTTTGCACATGGGTGGAAAACTGGCTGCAAGAATGGACCCGGAGGGTAGTAATAAATGGGTCATTCTCTAATTGGGCAAAAGTCAGAGTGGGGTGCCCCAGGGGTCGGTCCTGGGACCAATCCTGTTTATCCTATTCATCAACGACATGGAGCTTGGGATAGATATTTCGATCTCCATTTTTCCCGACAATACTAAACTTTGTAGGGCAGCAAATTCTTAACAGGAGATATCGGGACCTCAACCAGACCTGGATAAAATTGAAGCATAGGCTACACATTGGCATATGGGATTTAATCTTGAAAACTGTAAGGTAATGCACATGAGTGCAAAGAACAAATACGTAAACTACTATCTGGGGGGGCTGCATTAGGGAAGGCAGACATGGAAAGGGACCTGGGGGGTCCTCATAGATCACAGATTTGGCAATAGTATGTCTTGCCAAGCTGTGATCAGCAAAGCAAACAGGATAGTGACCTGCATTCAAAGAGGGATTGTAGCAAGGGATAACGGAATACTACCACTAGTTCGGTCCCATCCTGAAGTATGCGGTGCAGTTTTGGTCGCCAACTCTCCTGAAGGACATCCTAGAGCTTGAGAGAGTTCAGAGAAGGGATACAAAAATAATTAAAGGGACAGAAGGCCTGAGCTATGAAGACTGCTTCCAACAATTACACTTATTCAGCTTAGAAAAGAGGAGATTAAGAGGGGGGCCTTATTGCAGTCTTCAAAATCAATGTGGACCCCAATATTAGGAACAAGCTCATTTCACTGAGGACAGCATTGAGAACCCGGGGACACATCAAGAGGTTAGAAGAAAGTTCTGCGAAAGGGTTTTTTTTTGCGAGTAGTAAAAATATGGAATTCCCTTCTCACAGGCAGTATCCGCTGATAGTTCAAGAAACTTCTAGATGAGTTCCTTTGTTCACTAAATATACAAGGATATACGGGAAGTGTTAAACAACCAACCACCCACCCACCCACCAATAGTTTAGGGATAAGGCTGAGGCCAACGTGTAGGATGTGAGCCGCCAGCTCCACTAGCAATCCTGCTACCACCGAGTCCAGGATTGTGGCTATGGTGAGATCCTTGTTTGGGTGAGCGTAGGAATAAAGAAAAGCGTTTGCCTTGGACAGGTAAATAAAGCTATGAAAGTTATCACTGCCTTCAGTACAGCAGGTCACCACTAGAGGGAGACTTAACTATAGCTGGCTGAACACAGAGCAGGTATAAATCTTGCATGCAATCTGGTGCACACTAAGGATTATGGAGCAGTGAAAGATTTCTACATGCTTCTGAGATTCCCCCGAGCTATGGGACCTGGAATCCTGATCTAGTTTAACAGTTTCTACTTCCCGCACACAATTTAGGGTAACTTGCCACCACCCGCGGTTTGTCAGCTGACTGGTTTGATAGACAATAATACATACACACAGAGATCCCTGTCTGGTAGATACGACGGCTTCCAAACACTGACACTAATCTGCATACAATCAGCAGCCACAGAGTGCTATTTTATACACAACAGCAAAGTTATGACTGCTCATACAGGCACTAGTAATAAGATGCAACAATCTCTCTGGGACTATGAATTTTTAGCTTAGTACATAAAAGACCACTTATTAGTGTTTTAAATGTAGTACCCCCTAGGCAGGCAGGATGTAGAAATAAGAAAATGACATACAGAAGGGAGAGAAATGATAACTTTACCATTTTGGCAGTGTGGTATATCCTGTTGATGGGGAGCACCCTGAGAAAATACAATAACCGCCGCGTTCCGAACACCCTACCAGACAAGCTAACCTGTTCATTTTCTATTCTACTTGATTTAGAGAAGTGTGGATGTGGGACAGACTCGAATCTTTGGCTAATCACCGTCAGTGTTGCCTCTGCTGGTCTTCTTGCCTCCTAATGTGGCCATGATTTCTATGCACTGGCTGAATCGTGGTTCGGGTTTCTGACACCAGAACATCATCCGAAACACAGAGAACAGGTCATATACAACCAGGCCCGGCGCTAGCGCAAGGCAAGTAAGGCGGGCGCCTTACAGCGCTGCAGGGTGAGGGCGGAAAAAACAGGCCATTTTGACAAGTACTCGTACTTGTCAAAATGCTCCGATGTTTGCGCTATGTTTTTTTTTCTTTCTTACCTTCGGTGCGGGAGAGCAGCGGTGAGTCAGCGCTGGTCCGGTAGGAGGAGCTCCAGGGGGGGTTCTAATTTAGCTAGCCGGCGACTGCCTGAGGATCCCAACACGCACGGCACCTCAGGCAGTCGCCGGCCAGCTAAATTAGGACCCCACCTGGAGATCCTCCCACCGGACCAGCGCTGACTCGCCGCTGCTCTCCGCACCGAAGGTAAGTGGAAAAGAACAAACATCGGGTCATTTTGACAAGTACAAAACATCGGGGGGGGCAAAATTGCACCTTGTCCACCTTGACTACAATCCTCGCACCGGCCCTGTATACAACCCTTTGTTATTGAAGTCCATGATATGCACATTTGCATCCACATGAAGCTTGTAATGTATAATATCAGAAGGAATAATATTCATCTCCCTACAACTTATCTTCTGGTGACACATATTTGAAAAGTGACAAATGATTGAGACAATTTGAGGTTCATTGTGTAAAGAGAATTCGTTTGATGGTTTGTGAGGTGATAGTTTGATAAACTTGATCAGGTCAAGTAGACGAAGTTGTCTTTCAAATTGTGAACATTGTCTAAACTATTGATCACTAAATTAGGAATAGAACTGTAATATCTCACTCCTATATATTAATGAGAGCCTAAATAAGATAGAACTTTACTCTTGTGCAGAAAAAAGAGAACATGCTTCTTGTCCTGGAGGGCAGGGTGGCAGATTTAGGCCCCATTCACACTGAGCGATTTTTGCAGCGATATCGCTCATATTTCCACGCGATATCGCTCTATGTAGCTTCTCCAATCCATTTCAATGGAGCTGTTCACATCTCGTCGCTCAATATCGCTTGTAGCTCGTCGCTGGTAGCTTGTCGCTCCTACATGACCCTTTTTTCGAGCGATTTCGCTCCTAATTGCACACAGCCCAATAGGAAAAAGTTGCTCAATATCGCTCGTCGCGCAATATCGCGCGATTTTCATGTCGCTCAGTGTGAATGGGGCCTTAGGGGATAATACAGGCTTATTATACAGGATAAGGCCCTGTTACGTGCCAAAACAAATGCACAAGAGAGAATCGAACATTTGGAAAAAGCCACACGTAATGATATCCGATCTATTGGTATATCTGTGCCTGTGGATGGTAGACATCTCAATGAATTCATATATTCTTGGTTACACAATATGGTTTGTTGTGGAGGGAGCCCTCAGAGTGCTGAATTACTTATGGATCACAGCACTCATTCACTGAGACTCCATGATGATAAAGCTTGCTGGACTGCCACCATACCATTCCGGTTTACTATACTCACATACACAAGGAAACCTATCCTGGTAAGGACATGGGACTTCGACTTCCATGTCTAAACTGCAGCAAGAGTAGATTTCCCTTCTGGAACGGAGGTGTACATGAACCTATTAAGAGGAAATCATTGTTTTTGCTCCGATTAATACCAGCACACACTTCGCAAATGATGCCACTGATCTCCTTTGCAGATCGCAATAGGACTTTTATCTTGCCTGTAGAATCCTCTCAATGGAGAAAATCGCATGAAACAGGAAGTTCATTGTTAGGCTCGCTATACATGTAACTTTCTGACCATACAATCTTTGTACAATCTCCTTTAGATTTACCAAAACTATATAATATGAGGACCTACCTAATCTAACCAATCAATCTCTATCCAATCAGACAGTCCCTTGCACTATATAGCTTTTGGTAGATCTAAAGGAGATTGTATAATCAAATTGTAAACTGTGTAGGGAGCTTTTAACTACTGGGTTATGCAGCTACCTTTAGGTGATTGGACACTAGCATATCAATCAAAGCAGCAGGGCAGCCCTGCAAAACCCCTCCCACTTTCAGCCAACTTCAGTTTCGTGGCAAGCAGTACAGAATGGACTCACATAAGACAGAGGGGAGGGTATTCTGTCTGCCCTGTGATGTACTCCAAGAAAAGAAATTTACAGGTAAGACAAAAACTCTGTTTTAATGATCCTGCATCACACGACCTATGGAGCTAATTCTTAGACCACTGGGATGTTTAAAAACAGTCCAACAGAGGTGGGCAACACTGCCAAACAATCGCTAAAAGATAGTCGCCAAGGAAGTTCAAAAGGCCATCTGAAGGACCTTCCAGCCAAACCTGGTATTATCAGAGGCCTGAACATCCACCTGGTAGAAATTGATGAAAATGTGAATGAGGTCCAGGTAGCAACATTACAGATTTAAAAGACCAGGAAGGGGGGAGCCTTTCCTTTCAACTCCTAGGCCTGCAAGATGGGCTGATGAATCCACCCAGCAATGCTAGAAAGGGAAGCCTAAGTTTACAGAATAAAGCTGAGGTCCCACTGAGTCACCAGAGTACGGGCAGGGGGAGCAACATGTGCCACCCCTGCACAAAGGCCTTCACAAACAAGTGAGAGTCAGTTGGCCAATCACCAAGGCAGAAATCTGCTCTTTCATGGCACTTGGGACCAAATATTGGTCTAACAGACTGGAGAAAGAAAAGGATGTGTCCCAAGCAGTACATCCTAGGATGGTATTTTCTGACCTCTCACGACAGAGATTATGCCTTCCTGGTATGAATGATAGACCTTGTGGGAGGTCGACTTCCTAGCATTAAGAACTGTAGAGACAACTGTATCTAAAAAGATCCTATCCCTCAGGACTTGGGGTTCACAGCCAAAGTGTTAAAACCAGGGACTCAGAAGCAAGGTGGAATACTTGACCTCATGACAGAAGGTCTGGCCCACCTGGGGAGGCCCACGGACAATCTTCCAAGAGTTTGACCATGTCTGCGTACCAGGAACTCTTGGGTCAGGTTCGGGCAATTAAGTAATTCCCCATCAGCAACAAAGGGCCCAAAATACTTTCAGATAGAGTGATCTCTGGCATCACTTATCACTGAGGTAATCCACCTGCCAATTTTCCACACTGCGGGTATGAAAAATAGACAGGACTGGAACAAAAAGTTCTGCCCAAGCCAGGATCAGACTGGCTTCCCTTAGCCTTCTTGATGGTTGATGTAAGCCATGGACATGGTGACAACCAAATCGCTTTGAGCTCAAGGATGTTTATCAGGAGACATGATTCCTCTGATGACCAGGTCCTGTGGACTCAGAGGCACTCCAGGACATCCATTGTGGTCACTCTCCAGGAAAACTAAAGGAAGGACTTCCCGGACTCCAGCGCCAGACTGTATATGCACCATGACAGAGCTATTTTTTTTTTCTTTCTGGACACACGGATCAGGGGATCCAAGGATCTAACCTGCTAGGATGTTGAGCTGCAGTGGCCTGGAGTGAAACTGAGTATAACAGACTGTCAAAAAGGAGGCTACCATCAGGTTCACAACCTTCATGCAAAAGTGCATCCAAGGCTGTAGGGTCTTTTCTGAACATTTGATCTGGAAATGTATATGAAGTCCAGAAGCCCAACTTAACCAAACTGACCTTAGACATTTATCAACCTCCTTGTAAACCTCTGTTTACTGTGAGGAGAACTCAAATTGAACAATTGAACCTCTAAGGCCCCAATTATATCCTGAGATTTACCTTCTCAAGAGTTAAGGGTTCCCTTGAATGCCACACAAGTAAATATTCCATGTTTGCTGACATTGAGGAATAAATGAAGGACAAACATCACTTGGTCCCTTCAGTCAAACTAGCTTTCGACATCAAATTACCTGGTTGAATCTTACACAATGGACAGCTATCACAAATGGCTCAGAAATCCCTTCAAAAGAAGAAAATGATCAAACTTTGTTCTGTATGGAAATCTATGGGAGTTGTTTAAGGGACATTCTGACACCCCATGGCATGATTCGGGAATTACTCCGATATGTATAATCTATTCTCTTAGTATTAGTGATTTATCACAGTATTAGGAAAGAAACAACATGTAGTCAAGACTCTGAATTGTCAATTTAGGTTATAATGAAACCAGTAATCACAGGTTAATTATTTTATATGTAATGTATGTAAATATGAATCATCAGTGGTTATAATCCCTTATATGAATAAATAACCACATATCCAAATATCAGCAATGGGAACAAGGAGGTAACAGCATATCTTACGCTGAGTATTAGATTGCGCAGCCAGAACACTTGACAATATAATAAAATCTACTGGTGGTATATATGTATGTGTATATATTATATGTGTACAAATGGACCTGCGCTATGGGGATAGTGATACACCCAGCTGCTGTGTTCAATTTGTATGAAATACACACAAATTAGCTCAATATAATTTGGATTTCATATATATTATATGTATACATACAGACCCACCGGTCAACATACCAAAGTACCGTATATACTCGAGTATAAGCCGAGGCACCTAATTTTGCCACAAAGAACGGGGAAAAAGTATTGACTCGAACATAATGTATATGACGGAACACAAATTGTGAACCAATTACGGAATGATAAGGATGAATAGAAGCATACAACTTTGACTCTGTGATATCAGGGTTAATGAGATACAATGTTGCTCTTGGAAATTTACAAATGAGAGACCTACAATGTCACAACTAGGGGTTCACCTAATCAAATACCTGAGTAATGATTAAATACGCCCACCAGCCAGGTGTCAGCAAACACCTTTAAACTACACCCTGTAGGGTAATCCAGAGATAACTGAATTTGGGACATAAAAGGGGGAGGATCACCTGACAGAGAGAGGACATCTGATTGCCATCTAAAGGTGGGATCCAACTGGGAGAGAGAGGGACTCAAGATTTATTTCCAGACCTGGTTCACAATATCGGTGTTGTTGGTAACATATACAATTGATCTAATGTTCTGTTTTATATTATAGCTTAAGATTGTATATTACTGTGCTAAGGGGAAGCCAAGCAAACGTTTTCCAGTTTGGAAAGTAATGGAAAACTCTACCTTTTAACCCTTTTTTTGCAGGTAAGGCCTAGAGTCTGTTTTGGTTTTGATTGACCAATTGAGTTCATTTTTTATATAATCACGTTTGCTTATTCCCTATTAGCATTGGTGGATTAGGTTATGAAGAATTGTCTGCCATTATAGAGGGGAGGTAATCAATGGCTTTAACCCATAATAATACTGTCATTATCTGATGAAAAGTTTAGGCAGATGCACTGATTTTGATACATACCTGTTGTTATCGTTGCCATTATTCTTTGATTTTGACATCTGATTGTTGTTATCATTAAGGTCTATGGTGTGAAGACTTGTAACTATTTATATTGGGGGGGGGGACATCACCTAAGTTATTCATTTATTTTACCTCTTAATAGCCTGTGATTATTACAGATGATTTTATTGTGAATTAAAATAATATCTACATAGTCTCAAAAGAACTAAAGTGTGCTAGTAATCATATAACTCAGGTTCATATTAATCAATTAGATTGATTACTGACTAGTAGGTTAATAACCTAAGTATAATATTTTATTGAAGGCACTATAAATGAATGGATAAGGATACCCTCAATTAAATTTACTATAAGAAACGTATGCCATAATAAATATTGTAAGAGCCTGAACATGGGAGTGTAGAGACAGCAGCTTCTCCCGTGGCAGGAAGACCCTGGACAGGGTCATGTCTAAGGGCTTGTTTCCACCAGCCCGTGTGCTCATTGCACTGTCCCTTGCTCGGAACGCAAGGCATAGCATACACAAATTCTCCTTGTGTTCTGGGGAAGGAGGGAGGGGGCGTGACAGTGCCATTCACATCAACGG
>NW_017307173.1:108655-117792 GCF_000935625.1 Nanorana parkeri
TAACGGGCACCCAGCCCCCCCCCCCCCCCCCCCCGCAGTGCGATCAGCCACCGAGGACCGCATGGTAATACAATGCCTTGCGTTTCTAGTGCGGTACGATCGCAGAAAATGGTGCATGCACTATTTTGTGCAATCGTACTGCACTGGAACACAGGGCATTGTATTACCACACGGTCCTGTACGGCCGATTGCACTGTGAAAGGGTGTCTGCAGTGCCATTGATGTGGATGGCACTGTCACGCCCCCTCTCACCCCAGAACACAAGGAGACCTTGTGCATGTGATCCGGGCACGTGACAGTGCGATGAGCGCACGGGCTGGTGGAAATAATCCCTAAGACCAGGCCGAGGTCCTCAAAGTGTTGGGAAGGTTTCAGTTCTAATTTTTGGAAAGTGAGGATCCATCTGAAGCTCTGTAATGCCGGCATTGTCGGCAGAACACAAGAAGACAGGACTGATGCAGACTGCTCCTAGAGGAACGGATCATTCAAATACCCAACCATGGGGATCCCCTGGGATTGTGTGCCTTGCTGCACCATGGGGATCCCATGGGTTTGCAGCAAGGCACCTAGGTGAATACCCTGGGTGCTGTGGATAGACAGAACGGAAGAGCTACACATTGGAAATGACAGGTACAAAGCTCAGAAAGTGACAGTAGGCAGGAAAAATGGGTATCTGTAAGTACACCTCCTTGATGTCCACTGAGGCCAAAAAATCTCCCAAATGCAGGGAGGCAATGCCAAAGTGGGTTGATTCCATCTGGAACTTTGAACCCATAGGACCCAAATGAGGACGTTCAGGTCTAGGATAGGGCTTACACCTCCTTCATTTCCGCCTCTGGAATGGTGATGATTACCCCTTGAGAGAAGCTGATCTACAGCAGTGAAGTGATCTGCTCACCTTTGTGGAGCTTTGGTCTGGTTTGTTGGCAGAAAACAGGAAGGAAGCAGGGAATAAAACTCTAGTTTGTAGTCCTGTTAACCACACTCTGGACACAAGGGGTCCGGAATGTTCCTTGCGCAGTGAGCCAAAAAGGCTGAATAAGTGGGGCAACCCTATATAAGGTAGAGAGCTTGTTTATCCCAGGGGGGGTTAGGGTGGGCTTGATCAAGTCAGGGGAGACTTGATCCAGTCCCCCTCCACAAACCCCTGCAGCGACAGATCTCTCTTAGTAGCTACCACAAAGTTTGTCAGCATAATGTAGTAAAGGGGAGGGCACTGACACAACATTTGTTAAATCCTGGATAGTGTTCAGCATATCATCTTGTTCCTTAAAAAAACAGTTATGCCGAAGTGAGAGAGAAACAATGATTGGTCCCTCATTTACAGTGAACTCTAAACTATTCATTATTTTGGGTGCCATCATTTTCTTGCTGTTTCCTAAGCACACACAGTTTTGAGGTTTGACATATTTGGTATTAATTTGCTCAATACAACCTCGTCTTTTATTTTGTACCAGAAATTAATTTTTATATGTTTGTGTGAACTAAAATTCCTTTTAAAGTATTTTTTTTAACCAAAAACATAGATTTGATAAACAGTTGTGCAAATATCATGCAACATATAAACACAATAACATGATTTCTTCAGTAAAATGGGTAAGGGTTAGAACCTCTGTCAGGTTATTTTAGTTCATGCTGCCCTGTACATGTGAAAACAAGACAAGAAACGGGAGCAGTTGTCACTGGGACAGGGCAACACAAACTGACCTGACCTGCTCTGTCCCAGCGATAACTGCTCCCCTATATCTTGTCACAGGTACAGAAGAGGTTAATCCAATAAAAAATGATATTTACTAAAAACAAACAAAACATTTTTGGAGTTGGACGTTAAAGCTAACCCCAGATAGAAGTTATTTTGCATACTCACATTGGTCCAGCTTGGCCCAATGTAAATTGCATATGTCATACCCGATTGGCTGCTGGGGATCCTGTTAATCACTGTAGTAGCCAGACCGACTGCACTGCTGGCTGCGATCTTCCGAGTTCTGTACAGTTCTGTGCTGCTGTGAAAATACAGTAGGTCGCTCGCTCGCTCAGTACAGTGGCCATTCAGAGAGCGCCTAGTATTTTTTATCAATGAATTGATTGGACAAGGGGGCGGATCAGTGGCAGATGAGGTATGGCATATGCAATTACACTAGGCCAAGGTGGACAATGTAACTATGCATAATAATTGATACTTTAACGAAGACACGTTTAAAAACTAAAATCTCTAGGCATCTATAACCCTAGAGATTGTTTCTCCGCGTGTCGTGTCTGTATTAGACATGGACACACGGCCGCATTTCAGTTACTTGGGCTGTGTAACTTGCATAGCTTGCCATCTAGTGGTCACCAAGTGACTAGAAGAAGCAGTGACACAATTCTTACATATGTATGCACGAGCACATTTATTTTATGAAACATTCTTCTCGGGAATAATTGATACATTGGGGTAACAATACCAAATTCTGTATCTTTGAACAATTGCCGCTTCAGAGACTTCTGAGTTCATATGCACCTTGTAGATAATCCTTGGGCACGATACCGACAATACCATCTAACTCTCCAACCCACCAGCCATAGGCATTGTACTCCTATAATGAAGCATATAGATTAGTAAAAATAATAACAGCATAAATATCAGAAAACATAAGAGCCCGCTCACACCAGCAGGCGTGTGTAGGGGTGGTGCATAGAATGTGCCGTGTAGGGGTGGTGCAATGCGTTGCAAACACAATGTTTAGATTTTTTCTTTTTAACCTTATTAAAAGTTGACAAAAATCTTTCAAATATTTGCACAGTGTGTTGCACTGCGTGAAAATGCAGACATGCAGCATTTTTTAGGCAAAGCACCTTTATGGTGCGAACAAGACACATAGAAAAATATTGTTTTCTATGTGACTTTGCGATCATTGCAGATCAACAAACATGGTGTGAACGAGCCCTAAATCTAGTAGAAGCAATAGAAATCATATACTCATATAAGTAACCATATACTGTATACTGGTCTCTGCTGGTATTTACTGGCATACAAAGTACATACTGTATAAAGAGGCTCCACGGTAAAAGAATACATATACGCCACTCCAAAAAGACAGTGGAGTTTTGATTACATGCCAGACTTGGAAGGAGATGTGCAACGCGTTTGGTTTTAAAGCACTACAAGGCTTTGGTGAACCAGAACACCAACCCACAGGGGTGTCATTGCAACACAAAAAGGAAAAAAGGACCCCTCAGCACAAATTCGAAAGTTCAACTCAAGTATTTTAGTGTTGACACCGCCCATACCCCCATCCTTTACCAAACCTTAATATTTTATCCTTTATTTGAGCCCAACAACAAAATCTATAATCTAAATTAGAATTTACCTTAACCCTAAAACGTACCCTTAATTAATTACAAAACTGATTCTGCAAAAAGGATATGGTACATACAAGTGCAAAATGCAACAATGGATTAACGTGTTTAATTACCAATGGCACAAGTCAGACAAGCAAAATAGGAGTGTTGGAAGCTTTTTTGTCAAATGTTTTATTTATTCAAAAAGAGCACGAGAAACCGCTACAAACCTCAGCTGGTAAAGTAGTGTCAAAATATCCAAAAGAAGCAACAACATACATATAACAACCAACAAAATGATACAGACACATTTCCAGGAGTGGGACCCCTCAGCTCCCCATCTTCGATAGCTGGAAAAAGTCAACTGGGTAGCTAAGAGTTTGGGTAACTCGTACTCTCATAGAACTGACAATATACAAAGAAGAGACAAACTAGAGAAATGATAAACAAGTAGAGCAGTTCCATAGAGAGGGAAGAGGAGGGGAAATAGAGGGAAAAATGGGGAGTTTGGAAGAGGATCCAAGTGCATAGTAAGCTCCAGAAGCCCTGGGAAAATACAGAAAAGAAGGCAAAGATGGAAAAAGGAGAACAGAGGGAAGACAAACCCCGTTTCAGGGCCTGAGTGACCCCAGCTCCAAACACAGAGCACCCACAGCACATTCAAAACCAATCCTAACACCCCAATGAAGGGGAGTAAGTACTGTATGAGTGAATTTCAAGAAGTCTGTGAATCTGATCCACGGATATCATGTAATAATAAGTGTATCCTGTTTACTGTAAAAGGAGGCCATCAAATCGTCCATTAGTCTGATCTCCTATAATCTATGAACCCACATTTCCAGGGAGGGAGGGTTGCTCTGCTTCCACATAGCAGGTATATACGCCCTTGCAGGATTTAGTAGGTGGATCAGCAAAAAGTTTTTATATGACTTAAACGAAGAATTAGGATGAAGGTGGAAGGTAGCCAGGCACATGGGTAGACGAATACCCAATATTTTAAAAATAGTCAGCTATCTGTACCCAGAAGGGACGAATAACAGGACACTCCCAGAACACATGGAGTATGCCAGGATTTTCATTACAGCACCAACACAAAGTAGATGTCCAGGGCAAATGTTGTGTAAAATGGTCGGTACCCTATACCACCTTGTCAGTATCTTGTACCCAGTCTCTTGAATCCTGTTTGAGATAAAGGACTTACAAGCAAAATATAGTATATGCTCTGACTGCTGTGCTGTGAAAGCTATCGCCAGATCTCATTCCCACTGGTGCATAAAGGGAGAGGGGGAAGAGCCAAAGCGTCAATGATAGCATGCAATGTCAAGCCGCAGTTTCTAAAGCAAGCAAAATACTTTCTTGTATTATAGGGGGTCTCTAGACTTCAGAGATAGAGACATAACCCTGCCCCTGTACAAAGCATTAGTAAGACCTCATCTGCAATATGCAGTTCAGTTTTGGGCACCAGTTCACAAAAAGGATGTTGTGGAACTGGAGAAAGTGCAGAGAAGGGCAACTAGACTGATAAGAGGCATGGAGGAGCTAGAAGTCACCCCCACCTCCAGCTGGAAAGGTGGGGGGCAAAATTTCATATGGTAGAGAAATGCATCTCTTGGGAGCTTGGAGTGTCAGGGACGCTTGACCCTTGTGGAGGTAGAGGGCTTAAGAGACTCAGATCCCTTGTCGAAATTTCCTTGCAAACAAAAAAAATGTCTATGGGCTGAAAATGAAGGGTCAGGTTTGCAATGAGTATCCTTCACCTTCTTAAATTGAGACAAGACGGTAGCCTTTCTTAATGATCCAGCAAGCATTCTCCACCTATTTAACCTTAGCCTTGTTTAAACGGGAAAATTAAGCATTTACTGCAGGCAGAGACACCTACATTTCAAGTAAGCTCATTCCGTGAAGAATAACACACTGTAAAATGCTGAGGTAATATAAGCTACGTTGGTTGCTTCCACTCTTTTAGATACAATCATCAAAAAAGATTGGTAGGTAAAAACTTTAGCAGAAAGTTTCATGCGTACCACAAAAAAAAAGCACATTAGACGCCATGGTGGGGGAATCCACATCGCTAAGTGTACCCATTACCGTTTTAATTAGCCAATAACTGAGTTGTTCCCATGTGGAGGGGTTTTATCCACCAGCAGGGGCTTCCCCTGGGCTGTCTGGTTTTAAGTTGTGCCTAGGTTCCAACTCCAGAAGGTGAAGCTATGCCCAGTTTGTGATTATCTAAAGAACTGTGTCCTCCAATAATTTAAAGATAAATATTTGATTTCCTTAGCAAGGAATGGATAGTGGTGGTTGTGGGGGAAATTAGGAGTTGATGGGTGGAAATGGATGTTGATGTGTGGAGGTATGGTAGCTGATGCCACCCTTCTGGGGAAAGAACATTTGGTGAAACAAGTAGGCAGAGAATGCGTGAAATCTAATCTTAGGTGTCACAGGACAGCATGGACAAGTGTGATGAAAGTTGAGATATAAAGTAAAAGCCAGAATATCAGAGTGAAAGAAGGGTTTGTGTTATGGAGAACAGCTGAGAGAAAGCTAAGAGACTACAGGAGGGGGAGCAAGACATAGGAGTTTAAAAATGGAAGAGAGAGGACATTTGTGATGGCGAGCAGTGGCGTCGCTACAGGGGGGCAATTGCCCCCCCAAGGTTCTTACTTGCCCTCCCGCTAACAGTGGCGGATCGGGGTGACGTCACCCTGCAGCTACACTCCGACTCTGCTGCTTGTGCGGTGCGGCCAGCCCAGCCAGAGCGGCGGAGGGAGAGACTATTTTCTCGGGGGAGGGGGAACTGGGCAATTTTCAGCACTCCCCCGCTGAGAAAATGGTCTCTCCCTACGCCGCTCTGACTGGGCTGGCCGCACCGCACAAGCAGCAGGGTGCACAGGTCCCACGACGTCACGACGTCCCCGTAGGCGGTTCCACAGCATGTAGCCGCGGAATTCGAAGTAAGTTACGTCCCTCTGGTCGGCTACCGAGGCACACCGCTCTCCATCCTGAAAAAAAAAAAGAAAAAGCTACTTACCTTACCGCTCTCCATCCTGAGTTCCAGGTTGACAGGCTGCAATCTTTCTGACTCCTGCCCTTTGGGGCTACACACTGACCTGCTCTCCAGCACCATCCCTTGTCTGGAATTACAGAAGTCTGCTTACTGCAAGTATACCTTTTGAGTTGCCAAAGTTAACCCTTCACTGACATTGCTGGGATTGCTGTTATTTGTAAATGGTTCAAGTACTGTTGCTATTGGAGTTTCATTTAACCACTTGAAGTCCGTGGTGTTAAACCCCCTTCCAGTCCCGGCCATTTTTGAGTATTTAGCGCTGCGGTACTTTGACTGACATTTATTCCGTCATGCAGCGCTGTACTGAAATGAATTTTATACAATTTTTTGGGGACAGATAGAGCTTTCTTTTGGTGGTATTTATTCACCACTGGGGTTTTATTTTTTAATATATTAAGGAAAAATTACAGAAAAAAAAATAAAAAAAACAGTTTCCCCTATATTAAATGATAAAACATTTATTATTACCCAATTTTTTGCTAAAATATAAAAGACGGGGTCATGTCGGGTAAATAGACACCAAACATGTCAAGCCTTAAAATTGCACACGCGCACAAAACCAATTGTCATTTTCACACGCTGGCGCATCGGTGGGGGACTTAAACATTTTGTTTAAAAAAAAAAAAAACTTTTTTATATGTCACTTTTATTATTTTTTTACACTTATTGTTACATAGTTACATAGTTAGTTAGGTTGAAATAAGACACAAGTCTATCGAGTTCAACCTATAGAGAAAAAAAAAAAAAAAGAAAAGCCTAAACAGAACACTATGCCCACAATTACCCCCTGTTGATCCAGAGTAAGGCAAAAAAAACCCTATAAAGCATGGTTCAATTTGCTTCAGCAGGGGAAAAAAATTCCTTCCTGATCCCATAAGGCAATCGGATATTCCCTGGATCAACAATCTCTGATGCCTAATATACCTATAATAACTCAATATCCAGTAATATTCTGTGCATTTAGGAATACATCCAGATATTTTTTTAAACAATTAACCGAGCTCCTGGGGGAGTCTATTCCACATTTTCAGAGCTCTAACTGTGAAGAATCCTTTCCTTATGCAAAGGTTAAACCTCTTTTCCTCCAGACGCAAAGAGTGCACCCTTGTCCTTTGCAATGACCTTAACGTGAATAATTTGGCACCAAGCTCTTTATATTGACCATTTATGTATTTATACATTGTGATCATGTCCCCCCTTGCGATTGCCTCTTCTCCAGAGAGAACAAATTCAGGTCAGCTAATCGTTCCTCATAGCTGAGCTCCTTCATGCCTCTTATGAGTTCGGTCGCCCTTCGCTGCACTTTCTCCAGTTCCACAATATCCTTTTTGTAAACTGGTGCCCAGAACTGCATATTCCAGATGAGGTCTTACTAATGCTTTGTACAGGGGCAGGATGATGTCTCTATCTCTGGAGTCTAGACCCCTCTTAATACAAGAAAGTATTTTGCTTGCTTTAGAAACTGCAGCTTGACATTGCATGCTGTTATTGAGTCTATGATCTACCAGAACACCCAGATCTTTCTCCATCATTGACTCCCCCAAACATACTCCCCCTAGAATGTATGACACATGCAGGTTTTTAGTCCCCAAGTGCAGAACTTTACATTTCTCAGCATTAAACCTCATTTGCCTAATAGATGCCCAATCATACAGTGCATTCCGATCTGCTTGTATGTTGGAGACATCCTGTAAGGACTGTATTCCACTACATAACTTGGTGTCACCTGCAAACACAGAAATAGTACTTTTAATCCCCAATTCTATGTCATTTATAAATAGATTAAACAATAAGGGGCCCAACACTGAACCTTGGGGGACACCACTAACAACCTCAGACCATTCAGAGTACGAATCATTGATCACCACTCTCTGAATACGGTCTTAAGGCCGGTTTTCTACCCAATTACAGATGGAATGCTTGATACCTACTGACCTTAACTTATACATTAGCCTCATGTGGGGAACTGTGTCAAACGCTTCTGCAAAGTCCAAGTATACTATATCCACAGGCATTCCTCTGTCCAATTTATTACTCACTTCCTCATAAAAAGAAAGTAGGTTTGTTTGACAACTTCTGTCTTTTGTGAATCCGTGCTATCACTTATGATATTATTTTCAAGCAGAAACAATTGCATGTGACCCTTGATCAAACTTTCAAGTATCTTGCCAACTATTGAGGTTAAACTTACAGGTCTGTAATTACTTGGTAAAGACTTTGATCCCTTTTTAAATATAGGCACCACATTGGCTTTGCGCCAATCCATCGGTACCAAGCTAGTCATTCGAGAGTCTCTAAAAATTAGATACAATGGCTTTGAAATTACACAGCTCAATTCTTTGAGGACACGTGGGTGCAAGCCATCTGGACCAGGTGCTTTGCCATCTGGATCAGGTGTTATTGCTATCACATAGGGATAACAATATCCCTATGTGATAGCACAGGTACACTGACAGGTCCTCCTTATGGAGACATTAGGGGTCTCTAAGACCCCTGTCACCTGGGGACCCCAAAAGAAGCTGATGCAGCAGAGATCTGCTCCATCAGCTTCTTCTGTCTGGCTATAGCAGCCAGATGACTGTCGGGTGAATGCCGAAGTGATATAATACACATCACTTCTGCATTCAAACCTCTGAGGGAGATCAGCAAGGAGGAAGATGCTGAACTCCCTCCCAACTTACCTCCTGACGCCCTCCCGAGCCGCAGATGGACTAGCGGAGCCCGGGATTGAAGGTGAGGGGTCAGGAGG
>NW_017307173.1:118340-133987 GCF_000935625.1 Nanorana parkeri
CAGGGGAAAAAAATTCCTTCCTGATCCCATAAGGCAATCGGATATTCCCTGGATCAACAATCTCTGATGCCTAATATACCTATAATAACTCAATATCCAGTAATATTCTGTGCATTTAGGAATACATCCAGATATTTTTTTAAACAATTAACCGAGCTCCTGGGGGAGTCTATTCCACATTTTCAGAGCTCTAACTGTGAAGAATCCTTTCCTTATGCAAAGGTTAAACCTCTTTTCCTCCAGACGCAAAGAGTGCACCCTTGTCCTTTGCAATGACCTTAACGTGAATAATTTGGCACCAAGCTCTTTATATTGACCATTTATGTATTTATACATTGTGATCATGTCCCCCCTTGCGATTGCCTCTTCTCCAGAGAGAACAAATTCAGGTCAGCTAATCGTTCCTCATAGCTGAGCTCCTTCATGCCTCTTATGAGTTCGGTCGCCCTTCGCTGCACTTTCTCCAGTTCCACAATATCCTTTTTGTAAACTGGTGCCCAGAACTGCATATTCCAGATGAGGTCTTACTAATGCTTTGTACAGGGGCAGGATGATGTCTCTATCTCTGGAGTCTAGACCCCTCTTAATACAAGAAAGTATTTTGCTTGCTTTAGAAACTGCAGCTTGACATTGCATGCTGTTATTGAGTCTATGATCTACCAGAACACCCAGATCTTTCTCCATCATTGACTCCCCCAAACATACTCCCCCTAGAATGTATGACACATGCAGGTTTTTAGTCCCCAAGTGCAGAACTTTACATTTCTCAGCATTAAACCTCATTTGCCTAATAGATGCCCAATCATACAGTGCATTCCGATCTGCTTGTATGTTGGAGACATCCTGTAAGGACTGTATTCCACTACATAACTTGGTGTCACCTGCAAACACAGAAATAGTACTTTTAATCCCCAATTCTATGTCATTTATAAATAGATTAAACAATAAGGGGCCCAACACTGAACCTTGGGGGACACCACTAACAACCTCAGACCATTCAGAGTACGAATCATTGATCACCACTCTCTGAATACGGTCTTAAGGCCGGTTTTCTACCCAATTACAGATGGAATGCTTGATACCTACTGACCTTAACTTATACATTAGCCTCATGTGGGGAACTGTGTCAAACGCTTTTGCAGTCCAAGTATATTATATCCACAGCCATACCTTTGTCTAATTTATTGCTTGTGAGCAAATGCAGGTATTTTATACATGTTGCCATTCTTGCATATTAATAAATATGTACAAACATTGCATAGGCAATGTTCCTGCTGATATTTTTTCATTTGTTGTTATTTATAGAACTTTCTTATTGTAGATTATTTTCAAGCAGAAACAATTGCATGTGACCCTTGATCAAACTTTCAAGTATCTTGCCAACTATTGAGGTTAAACTTACAGGTCTGTAATTACTTGGTAAAGACTTTGATCCCTTTTTAAATATAGGCACCACATTGGCTTTGCGCCAATCCATCGGTACCAAGCTAGTCATTCGAGAGTCTCTAAAAATTAGATACAATGGCTTTGAAATTACACAGCTCAATTCTTTGAGGACACGTGGGTGCAAGCCATCTGGACCAGGTGCTTTGCCATCTGGATCAGGTGTTATTGCTATCACATAGGGATAACAATATCCCTATGTGATAGCACAGGTACACTGACAGGTCCTCCTTATGGAGACATTAGGGGTCTCTAAGACCCCTGTCACCTGGGGACCCCAAAAGAAGCTGATGCAGCAGAGATCTGCTCCATCAGCTTCTTCTGTCTGGCTATAGCAGCCAGATGACTGTCGGGTGAATGCCGAAGTGATATAATACACATCACTTCTGCATTCAAACCTCTGAGGGAGATCAGCAAGGAGGAAGATGCTGAACTCCCTCCCAACTTACCTCCTGACGCCCTCCCGAGCCGCAGATGGACTAGCGGAGCCCGGGATTGAAGGTGAGGGGTCAGGAGGTGGGGGAGGGGGTCGCGCAAAGACAGCACATACATACAATTGGCAGGCTATAGAGCCGCCGATCGTATGTATATCAAACAGGCTTTAACGGCAACCCGCTAATGTGAGTCTGCCGTCCGTCCGTTTTTTCATAATAGTAGAGGAGCCATTTTGCTGTGTTTGCCACGCAGATAGCGTGGTAATATTCCCTTCGCACACCGTACCGATGTACCCCAAAATTCAGCGAGTGCTGGAGCAACTGGTGGATGGCGCCACAATGTACGATCTAGAAGATATGTTGTCCGCACACCATTCTGCTTCGGAATGTCCTTTTTATTTGTATTCCTTTAGCATGACATGTGAATGCAAATGTGTATTCCTTTAGCATGCACATGTCATGCTAAAGGAATACAAATAAGAAAGACATTCCGAAGCAGAATGGTGTGCGGACAACATATCTTCTAGATGCCACGCGATATGACCACTGAATTAATGGAGCAGCGCGGCAAATGCATGTTCGCGGGACATGTAGGTGTGAACCAGCCCTTTTTCTTTACTCATAATTAGCTTAAAAGGGCCAATTAGGAAGCCAGGCCCTCTGTCCCTTAGGTTTGCCACTGGGTGCACTGTAGTCAGGAAAAGTGATATTAAAGGATAATTTTTCCACTCTCCCAATGTTAGTGTTAGGCTTTAAATGATGCCTCTTAATCCGATCATCTTCTTCTTTCCTGTAGTTTTCAGCTGTCCCTCCAGCGCTGGTGCGGGTCTCCGATCCAGCGCTGACTCCTCTGTCCTCCTCTTCTCTGATGTCCCACGGAGTCTGTGCGGGTGCACAATTCTCCATTAACTTACCTTGTGTCTCTCCTCATCTCCCGGCCGAACATCTGAACTGCGCATGTGCCCGCCCCAAGATCTTTTGCGGTCGCCCAAGAAATTTTCAGATGTTCGGACAGGAGCGCGCCGTGGAGACACAGGATAGGTATTAACCCTTTGCAAAAGTTTTTTTTTTTTTAATCGTTCTGCATATATCTACTGCTTGCTAGGAGTAGATATATGCAAAAAAGGTCAGGTTTTAATAACCCTTTAAGTCTGGGGAACTCCATCCTTCACACTGTGCCTGGATCATGTGAATCGCAAAGCTCTACAGCAACAAAACATAGTAATGTGCGGTGTGGATGACAGACCCATTTTAATGACAGTGACAGGTATGATTTAGTGGTGAAAATTATTAGTGCCCCCCCAGTTTTGACTGTGGTATCTTATGTGCCCCCCCTATATATTGTTCCTAGAGTCGCCACTGAGAAGTGATATAATACACATCACTTCTGCATTCAAACCTCTGAGGGAGATCAGCAAGGAGGAAGATGCTGAACTCCCTCCCAACTTACCTCCTGACGCCCTCCCGAGCCGCAGATGGACTAGCGGAGCCCGGGATTGAAGGTGAGGGGTCAGGAGGTGGGGGAGGGGGTCGCGCAAAGACAGCACATACATACAATTGGCAGGCTATAGAGCCGCCGATCGTATGTATATCAAACAGGCTTTAACGGCAACCCGCTAATGTGAGTCTGCCGTCCGTCCGTTTTTTCATAATAGTAGAGGAGCCATTTTGCTGTGTTTGCCACGCAGATAGCGTGGTAATATTCCCTTCGCACACCGTACCGATGTACCCCAAAATTCAGCGAGTGCTGGAGCAACTGGTGGATGGCGCCACAATGTACGATCTAGAAGATATGTTGTCCGCACACCATTCTGCTTCGGAATGTCCTTTTTATTTGTATTCCTTTAGCATGACATGTGAATGCAAATGTGTATTCCTTTAGCATGCACATGTCATGCTAAAGGAATACAAATAAGAAAGACATTCCGAAGCAGAATGGTGTGCGGACAACATATCTTCTAGATGCCACGCGATATGACCACTGAATTAATGGAGCAGCGCGGCAAATGCATGTTCGCGGGACATGTAGGTGTGAACCAGCCCTTTTTCTTTACTCATAATTAGCTTAAAAGGGCCAATTAGGAAGCCAGGCCCTCTGTCCCTTAGGTTTGCCACTGGGTGCACTGTAGTCAGGAAAAGTGATATTAAAGGATAATTTTTCCACTCTCCCAATGTTAGTGTTAGGCTTTAAATGATGCCTCTTAATCCGATCATCTTCTTCTTTCCTGTAGTTTTCAGCTGTCCCTCCAGCGCTGGTGCGGGTCTCCGATCCAGCGCTGACTCCTCTGTCCTCCTCTTCTCTGATGTCCCACGGAGTCTGTGCGGGTGCACAATTCTCCATTAACTTACCTTGTGTCTCTCCTCATCTCCCGGCCGAACATCTGAACTGCGCATGTGCCCGCCCCAAGATCTTTTGCGGTCGCCCAAGAAATTTTCAGATGTTCGGACAGGAGCGCGCCGTGGAGACACAGGATAGGTATTAACCCTTTGCAAAAGTTTTTTTTTTTTTTTAATCGTTCTGCATATATCTACTGCTTGCTAGGAGTAGATATATGCAAAAAAGGTCAGGTTTTAATAACCCTTTAAGTCTGGGGAACTCCATCCTTCACACTGTGCCTGGATCATGTGAATCGCAAAGCTCTACAGCAACAAAACATAGTAATGTGCGGTGTGGATGACAGACCCATTTTAATGACAGTGACAGGTATGATTTAGTGGTGAAAATTATTAGTGCCCCCCCAGTTTTGACTGTGGTATCTTATGTGCCCCCCCTATATATTGTTCCTAGAGTCGCCACTGATGGCGAGTGAGCCATATAAATAAGACAAGTTTGTGGACAGGCTGCAGGGCAGAGCGGAACAAGAATACAACTCACAGGACCAGATTGTAGATAGAGGAGAACAGTGGTAGCAGATTACAAATAGCAGGGGTAGAGATAAGAAAGCAGAAGATCACACCTGGAAGAGGAAAGAGAAGAGGTAGTGAAAGCAAAGAGTTCAGGACTAACCCGTTTAGTTTACAAAGTCATGCCAACAATTAACTCTCCTATCTGGCATCACTCCCAAAACTCAGATGAGGATTTTCCCACTAAAAGAGTGGGTTTGGTAGATGGATTTATTTAGAGGCACTGGTTCTAACAAATTTCTAGCAGGAGAATATTTTCTTTCAATCTACCCTGTCCAAAGTAGCAATAAAGCCCATGCCACAAACACCTTAGTACTGTACATTGTGATAGGGTCTTTAATCTCTGAATGTAAATAAAAGCCATTAGGAATACAATAGAATCAATTTTATGTCTAGATTTGCATTTATTTGTCTTAATATTTACACTATCACTATACTTATGTAATATTGGTTACTCAAAAAAGTGACAGCTGCCTTGTGTAGGATAACTGTAGAGGATACTGGCTCATAAATAGTTAAATGATTTCATTCAAATCTGTAATGATGCTGCTTTACTTTTTATACTCTAAAAGCCATTAACTGGAACATCTTTACAGGCCCAGTGCTTTCTCTGCAAGATATGACTTTTGATGATGCCACCTGCGCCTGCTTCTAATCTACACTGGGAGATAGGGAGGCTGGGACTGAGTTCTCAAAGTGAATAGTTTTTAGCCAGACACGGAGACTTACTTTCCATCTGGAGGCAGATCTAGATGAAGTTAAGGAAAATAAAAAGCCACATCTCATATACAAGAAATCAGATTTTGCTGCAGCAGCCCACCAAACTCATTATGTACCTCTTGCATTATTTTCTAAAAAAATAATCTCGATACTCTAGTGTAAAAATCTCACACGGTCAGGAATTTGAGAACCACCACATCTGTCACCAGTCATTATCCCATGGTCAAGCAACTAGATCCTGCAACATCCTAGAAGCCTGCATACTTTTTGTATTTAGCTACTGTCACATGATTTACTGTTTGGCTATTTGAACCAACAAGCAGGTGTACATAATTAATAGACATGTGCACTGCCAAAAAATTTGTTTAGTTTCATTTCGTTTTAAATTCGGATTTGTGTTATTTCGTTTTTTGGGATTCGTGTGTGAAAGTCAATTCGGATTTGGAAATTCGTTAGCGGTAGTTCGTTCGCACGTTCGTTTCGTTATCTATTCGTTTCATTCATTCGTTTGCAGCAAAGTGACATTTGAGGGGAAAACATGTTTTTCTTCTACGAACGAACCGAATAAGAAACGAACGTTCGAACAAACTACCGCTACCGAATTTCGGAAACGGAAATTCGGATTCGTTTGCATCCGTTATATCTGTATTTCGGAATTCGGATACATCCGAATTTCCGAAAATTCGTCCGAATTTCGATTCGGAACGAAACGAATCGCACATGTCTAATATTTAAGTGGCTGCAGAGTGTGCGAAATATAAAAATGCTAGCATAAAGCAATACTTTTCCCTGATGAATACAGAATTGTAACAGAAATGCTGTAATTCTAACATTGCCTGAAGAGAATACTGCTCTGGGCTTCCTTCAGTGTTGGCCACATGTGTGAAAAAAAAAGAAATACTCAAATGTTAAAGTCCTTGCTGGGATAGACCCATAGCTTGTAACAGAAGTACCACAATGCCTTCAGGATGTTTTGCTATTTGTTCCTTCCAATGTTCGGCATATATGTGGACTAGACGTTTTGGTTAAATAACATTTGCTGTAGGTACAGTCCTGGGGAAAAGATCAGCTGCAAAGAGACTACAGGCAATACTGGTGACTAGTCCTTTGCTCTCATGCTTGTCTTCTTTTGAGCACAGCTTCCAGGTCCTCTTTAATAAGGCAGTAACATTTTAAGGTTGATTTGAAAAATGCAGTAGCCCACTGGCTCAGTGTCTTCAGGTCCAGGAGCCATCAATCATTTCTAGGCAGAAATGCATTCATTCAACTCTTCATCCTAACCACTCAAAATCCTGCAAGAATGAAGTCCTGCAGTGGGCTGAGATTCTGAGCGCCCAGCTTTCCCAGGAAGCAGGGGTAAGACCTGGCGACATCACCTATGCCTTCCAGAAGTGGGGACCAAGGTGAGTATTTTTTATCTTTTTTCGTTAAATCTTCATTTTTAACGTTTTTTTTCACAGGTAATTTTATTTAAAGTGACACTAATCTCAGGAGTTAAATCTTAAAAATGCATTTAGGTACTTGAACTATTAATAAAAATATATCTTATTTGTGTATCATTCGGCTGTAGACCCTCAAATCATCTCTGAATTGGTGATGACACTATCCTTCCTTCTGGAGGGGGGCTACTCTTGTTACCCAAGGTCCCTGTGTGTGTTGTAAAGTAGTCACTGCTCCCGGTATGGACCACAATCTCAATACAAATTAGCTAGCTAAACTTTCCATTATAGTCCATCACAGGAGTGAGCTTGGAGCGGTGGCTACTTTACAACACACACAGGGACCATGGGGAACAAAAGTAGCCTCCCTCCAGAAGGAAGGACAGTGTCAGCACTAATTCAGAGAAATGTTTTTGAGGATCTACAGCCGAGTGATACACAAAAAAGCTACATTGTTTTTAATAGTTAATGTATACATGTTTAAGATTTAACTCCTGAGTTTAGTGTTACTTTAAGCAGCGGGGGGCTGGCAGGGAGGTGAACACACAGAAATATAGTTAAAGTGGACCTAAACCTAAAAAGGGAAGATTTGGTGATTTTTAGAGAACACTGTGTTGCGATATATCTTATTGGACTTTTTCAGACACACATATATTTGCAATAGAAACGTAGGTTTTGTTTGTTTATTGACAGAGAGCTGGTTCCACACAATGGAAGGTGCCTTCTAAACAGACCAAACTGGTCTTTTCACAATGGTGTGGCTGTCCTGTATTGTTTCCCCATTATTCGTATCACAATGGGATGGTGATATGGGGAAGTCTTGCGTAAACAGTCACACCTAGGTTGGTCAAGATTGAAATCAAATCTGGACTACTGACCGCAATTTATGATACAACGCTGCCACCTAGAGGTGGGGAAGTGAAATGCATGGTATTTCATTTTCCTAAAAGTGAAAGGGGCGGCGCTCCCAAGTGGGAGGCCAGTTTCTCTCAATAAAAAAGCAAGTACAGGAGGGGAAGAAGACGAGAGGCACTTCACAAGAAGAGGGCTTCACAGGAGGGGGGACAGTACGAGAACACTTCAAAACGAGGGTTTCACGAGGGGACTTTCACAAAAGGGGGAACTTGCTTCAAGACCAGGACATCACTCTAAGACAAAGGATTTAGCAGAGACTGCAATGAGAAGCCATTTTCCTAGGCCAAGAAGTCCTGTTCATCACGGAATTTGTGGAGCCTGCAGCCTGAGCATAAGTACATATTTTAGTGTTTCCCCTCCTAGAAATCATACATGTACTAGAAGGATAGTGTAGTGGGTGCATGTGAATGTTTGTTTGTAGCAGCCTGTATCTTGTTTATGTATTTGTTTTTCCTGTAACCAAGTTTGTACACGCAGCATTTTCACCAAGTAAAGTACTTTTAAATGCTACTGGTTCAGTTTCCATGAGATTTACTGCAAGAACAGACAACAAATAGAAATTCAAGTTTTGCCAAGCTTTACAGCTGGGCTCATCCTTGAGATAAGCTTTATGTCTCTGGCATTTGTAGTCCAGAGCATTACAACACCCAGAAATGTACATTTTGCCATAGTACCATAAAAATATGCCTTTTGTCTTGAATTCCTCCTGAAAACAAATGTGTACTTCCTGTACCTAGGCACTTGTGTGCCTTTGGTCTCATAGTTGCATGTCTGTAATGTGACATTCTAAGGCACTGCAAGCCTTTGACTACTAGGTTCTCCAGATTTGGAGTGAGATTTAGTGATGATACTACTGTGCTACTCATTGCTCTCCTTGCTGGATTACAAGTGCAAAGCTGGCCATGCACCTTACAATTATCTGCAGATTTTCTGTGGTCAGATGGAAAAGGTGCAACAGATTCCTCCATCTACACTTAACTGTGTGGATGGAGTAATCTCCACCAGGGGCCAATCTGTTGCACTTTTTCCATCTGACCACAGAAAATCTGCAGATAATTGTAAGGTGTATGGGCACCTTTACAGAGCAATGGGCAGGCCTTACCTGAAATAATGCAGGGGGTGCCTGCTTCTAGCAATTTATGATCTCCATTGATTTTCAAGTGCATTTTACTGGTGTGTGGCCAGCTTAAAGGGACATTAAACATTTGTTTTCTTTTTTTGCCCGCCTAAATTTCTTAGTTATGGGGGCTAGACTTATTATACTACTATACTTACTATAAAATATTTTCTTTTTTTGCTTTGCTTTAGTGGAGACTCTTAAAGGGATGAATGGTTTTAATATTTGTGGAACATCATATGGTGGTTTCCTAATAATAATGTTTATATGTGTATACTGTGTATGTATTTATTAGAGAAAAAAAATTAAAGAAATATTCTACATAAAAAAAAAAAAAATGTTCTTTTATTCCTTTTTCCCCCCACGTTTTCAAGTGGTATCCAGACCGCAAGCCCCACCCTGCCTGTACGGGTGCCTCCATTACCTAGCCAACTACTGATACGTGCATGATCACGGCTGTGGCCGCACCTAGCTTTGTGCGTCAATAGAGACACCCACAGCATGTGGCTGGCCACGCCCCCACCCTTGCAGTCACAGCTTGAATCACACAGAAGTACCTATAGCTCCTCTGCTCTCAATACCCTCCCCCACAACCAGGAGGTTTGGGGAACTTCCCAGTCGGGTGGAAGAGAGGAGCGGCTGCAGGTAAGTGTGTGTGTTTCTGGGAGGGGCGTTAGGAAATGTCCTGCTTGTTTTTTGAGAGAATGCATTAAGTTTTTTTTTTAAAACAGCCTTTAGTAGTACTTTTAAGTCAATGTTTACACTGGCCTGAGCCAAGAACAGGCATGTTTGCCTGTTCTTAAAGCATAGGGAAGGAAAGGCAGGAGCAGTAGGTTATATTTGGAAGGCTTGGTAACATGTATAGAAAAAAAAAGCTGAAGCTATCCTTAAATTGTTTTTCTGAATTCCAGAATAAATCACCTAATGTGTGACTCACCTCGAAAAAAGTAATTACTCAAATATTACAATCCTTGCAGGAATAGACACATAGCTGGTAACAGAATTACCAAATTACTTTTCCTGCAGAATATGCCACTTGATGTTCCATCCAATGTTGCCCACATATGTGGAGTACACATTTGGTTATATGATACTTGAAGAGGAAGGCCATCCAATGTGAACACTAATATCTTCCTCTTAGTAGCTAAATATGGCAAGTGAGCAGCACTAAATGAAGCAAGGGGCAATATTTTTTCTCCAGGACACGTAGGTATTTCAGCATTTATGTTATCCTACATACGGTAGCTCTTCTGTGGTTTATAGAATCACGAAATATGTAAATAGTCAGAATGAAGGCCGGTAATCTAAAAAAGGTCTGGGTTTGAAAGCAAGGTCAGTAGTATGACAAAGGTTAAATGAGCTCCGGATCCTGCAGTCAGACGGGTTAATTATGAAAGGACTGAAAGACTGTTCTAGTAGCTAATTAAACAAGTGAATAGGGACCTGCAAGTCTCTTATTATGTGAGCGGAAGGTTAACCCTCAAATGCTCCTGGCTAGCGGCACAAAACTTCTAGCATCCTCTCTGCAATGTCAGCTCCCAGTTTCCTGCCTGCCAGCACCAGGACAGGAAGGTGTCATAAAAACCAGCCCTACTGCCTGAGCCACTCAGGGCCTCCGAATCACACACAATCAAAAGATTCATACTAATTAAATCCGGCACACAACCATCAGCACCAAACATTTCTCTCACTACAGCGTGCCAAAAAGAATTAAAAGAACATTAAACTCTCAGCAATAACAGCTAAACTCCCGTTCCCTCTGCCAAATTGCACCACTCTGGATTATACAGATGTTTGTTAATTATGCTAATTTTTATTAAACTATTAAAAGGAAGAGTGTGCTGGCACAGCCAGTCTGGAATGTGCTGTGCTCAGGATCCTGGCTGCTCACGCTTCCCAGAGCATGAAGCTCTTTTCATCGTCTCGGAAGGGTAACCTATAGCGGGCACCATGTTAAGGCCAACACAACTCCATGGATGCATTATTTAATGCGAAAGCCTGACAAGTTCTTCAACAGAAACATCTCTTAGGCACCAGGATGCTTGATGAACACCCAGATGCAGGAGGATGGCTCAGAGGCAAGATGGACGTAAATCTGTCTGCGGCATCAGATCATTGAGAGCTTGATGTATGCCCTGTGCGTCTAATCAATCACAGTTATTGGCTTATGATTGCTTATTGCCAGTATTAGTGCCTGTCTGTTATACATTATTGTTTGGGAATGAATAAATTACAATATGCAGCCCCTGCCTGTTCTCTCACTATGTGATGACAGTGATCCATCTCTCCCAAGCTTTCTGATAATACGGCGGGTAAGTGAGATGCTGTCATGACAGTGACAGGGAATTATGGCCTTGTCACACATACTCTGCAGGACCAAAATGCAGTCAGCTGGCACAAATACATCCCAAGACCACCCCAAAATTAAATATGCATTTAAGCAAAAAACCTTTGGGGGTTTCACAAGCTCTGCACTTCATCTTTGACGGACTACTATGTGGGGCCTGCTAAACAATAAAACCAATAAACCTATTTTCCCCAGCAATGATAAAATGATCTACATTGGCTAACATATGGCAAAACAGAGGCAGCGATCAACCTAGAAAATAATTAAAATGTGATTTTTCTACTTGAATTCACTTACCCTAAACTCTGATCAAAAAACTGGTGTTGATCTGCCTGTACGCTGCAGTAAGAATACCACATGAATAAGAATTTTATGAGCACCTAGGTCATGCATATTTGTCAATGGCCGGCGTGTGTATACATAATGAATGGCTCCTCATCAGCCCAATGTGCAATAATATCATTATATGTGCAATGCTGAAGTAGAGAAAGCTTTGAAAAAGAAAAGATGGGGGGGGATAAATGGACACTTCGTCTAGTTCTGACCCTAACCCGCTGCTAATACGATGGGCCTATGAAAAGCAAGCATTAATAGTGACTCCATAAAGTGTGCACCGCTCTGACCGCACTCACTCCCTGAGGCACCGCAGCACAATTTGGAAACAATGTGAAGGAAACGTTTAATCTGCTCAACCCATCTGTGCTTCGCATTTCTGCAGCTCTCCCTGAGAGAGAGGCGCCTCCAATCTCCACATTGCCTTTAATATTCTCCTAAATCACATCAGCCTCGTGCTGGAAGGGCTATTGCTGGTGTATCACAGGTTCATGGAAAGTGCACAGGGAGGGGGACAGGAGACGTGGATAATTTCTATTTATTAGAGAAATATCCAAGTCTCGTCTTCTTGGCCCTTTGCAGAACCGCTGCCGAGCGCACACAGTTCCTGATTAAGCTTTCTCGTTACCAGATGGGTGGAAGTGAAGGGTGTCGTAATTTGTATTTTTTGTTAATTAGCTTTGCTGCGCGATCTGCTGCTACAGGGGATAGATACTGTGCTGCCTTCCATCTCATGGCACCGGCTGGGGCACTGACAGGAGGCATCTTCTACTTTCTGCCACCCTCCACAAGGTGACATTGTACAGTCTGATCGGACCCCCCATCCCTCCCTTTTTCTTGGAGGGTCTGCATTCCTTTATCTGGGAATAATTTAATCCTAACATGGAGAGGGTGACAGATAGGAGCCGCCAGCCAGGGCTGCAGCCTGTTGGCGTGTTACCTCATCTGCACACGTGTATCTATGGTAACAGCTTCTAGCTTCATTTCCTGCATCCCCTAGAGGGGTGTCACAGTCAGATCCACCTGCTTCTCACCCTCCCCGCTCCGGGGTCATGTTAAGGTCGGCACAATAAATGAATGTGAGTACTAATGATCTGTTTACTAGCTGTTTATGTTCTGTGTGTCAGGGGCACTCCAGAGCTCATTATGCTTGCAATTAGACTGCGCCACTGCTAGATATTTAACTCTTTTTTTTCTTTTAAATTAGCATTTTAATAACATTCTGTGAGCACTGAAACAAAGTGGTCATTTTTCACAGGCAAAGTTTCAGCTTCGCTTGAAACTTTCATAAATGATAGGCCTCTTCTTTTTTTTTGTCTATTAGCTGATGCAGAAGAACGTTGGGAAGACCCGATCACTGGGCATCTAAAAAGGTCTACTACCACCTCAGCCTGCAGCAGCATCTGTGATCATATACTGGGACAACAACACACTCTAAACTCAGATATGTAAGCCTGCACTATTAAAGAGCCCCCAAACAAATGACATGTTGGTTTATTTAAGAGAGGCTTTATTCAATCGATTACTGCATTTTGCCTCATTAAATCAGTCTGGTAAGTGGAGTATCTTCAGTGTGCAGCTCCAAATTGTAATTCTCAAATACTACTCGCACAGCCAGCTTCTCACCAGGCTCCAAGCTCATCCAGACACATGTAATATATTCAATAGTACTGATATGAGGTAGTCCCTCATGCCCACAATAACAATACGTGTACAAATTATCTACAGCAAGAATCTCTGGCTTTCATCTACTAAGACATCCATCCTGTATATACCTATTTACTACTCAGAGCAAAATGGTGGTAGCTCATAATTTTCCTAAATATTACACACAGTGGCCAGCTGACTACCATTAAAAGTCATAAATTTAGTCTTAACTGGAAATGTTTCTGGTAATGGGACTGTTAAATCAAATTACCTTACAGTTTTTTTTGCACAAGACAAGCATTTCAGCTCATGTGCCATAAATCATAACAACGAATCCACCCTTTTAAAATAACAGCTATTGAGTAAAACTACATGGACAATCTAGTATTTTAGGCACTATGTATTAACGGTGAGGTAAAACACAAAGTTTTTACTTTAAGGGTTACACTTTCCAATGTCTGCTTCTTGTCTTAAATCTCCCTTTGTGGATTATATATGAATTCACCCATTCTGTAGACCATTAAGGGGAAGATGTGAAAGTGAAAAAAAAAACTTGTCAAAGAATTTGAAGGAATACTGCATGCTCCACAACATTATGAGATAAGAAACATGGACACCATTGTGGACAAATAACGCAGCCCTGCTACACCCCAAGTTACATGGCCCAAAAAGAATGAAACTGTATATCCATTCACAATTGTTTTATTTAGTTTTGGTTACAATGGAGAAGAATTAGAACTCATGGCAGATTTGTATTGTTATTCTGGGGTCCATTAGAGAGATTCCCCTGACCAACTGTAACAATGGTTTCACCAGACAGATATTGAGGGTACATTTCCAACACCCTTCTCAGTCAGTTTTTATTGCTGTCTTTGTATGTGTTGCAGATGTTCCCATACTTTTCCCATACTTCCTGCCTAGGGCAACCATTGTTGATAGATAGAAACTAAGGGGAGCCTCACAAAGCAGTAAAAACCTGACAGAAGTTGTAATCCTTTCCCACTCTATACAACTAAAACATTTTTGGCTGGACCTAAATTTTGATACTTAAATTGTAGAGGTTTTTAAAAAAAGGTCTATACATCAGAGGAAAAACAGCGACTGAGGAGGAAAAAGGGACAGAGGGATTTGGTTCACAGAGAGCAGCAGTCCCTCCAAATGTGAGACAGTTGGGAGCTAAAATAATGAGGTACACACTGAATTCCACTAAACAAATTTTACAAGAAATGTAGGTAGGTTTTCTGTGTATCTTCCTGCAAATTCTACACCAGAAACTACACAAAATATCAAATTTTACTTACAAAACAAGAAACTGTAAAATTAGCACTGTTTTATAAATGTAAGCTTCAATAAGACAGCTATGGTCATAACTGCTTAACATTTGCACGCTTATTGAATAAGGCAGTGCAAAAGAGTATTGTGCATAAAGTTTGATAACTTATATCAACTACCCAAAAATCATCTCAACTTATCTTACTACAATTATGTTAAATCTTTTTGGATGCCAAGTGTTGCTGCTTTTTGTGATGTCTTACTGAATAAACCTGCATGTTCCAAATTCTCTTATTATTACTTGCTATGTCACCATCTTTAGATACTGTATACATGGTATAGGAATACATATCATACTAGGATTTTTGTCTTACCTGTAAAATCTTTTTTGGGAGTACATTAAAGGACACAGTATTCAGGTACATAGGATTATTGCAGCTACCTTCAGGGGATTGGACACTGGCAAATCCCTCCTACTTCCAGCATGCCTCATTTTTGTTAGGAAGCAATAGTATGTATTGATCATAAGAACAGAGGGGAAGGACCTGTGCAGAGCAGCCATCAGGGGGGAACCGCCGATACTCATGTAAGGGGCCCGGGTAGCCTGGGACCCGCCAGGGTCCCTTACATGACTATTGGCCGACGGTGAAGGGCGAGGAGGCGGAGGCCTGGCCCTAGCAGCGCAGGGCCCCAGTATTGCCATTCCAGCGGCTTTGAGACAAGCTAGAACCCCATCAGCGACGCTGCTCGCCTGATGTCGGACTGGCTGGAAGTGACATCACGTTAGTGACATGATGTCACTTCTGGCCGGTCCGGCGGCAGACGAGGCCATGTGTGCAGGTAAGAGGAGCTAGGAAGGAAGGAAAGGAGGGAGGGGAGGGATGCAGCCCTGACCAGCCCACCTAAGACCCTTTCAGAGCCCACCATAGACAGTCTCCAATGGGCTGTGCAGCATCTATGGTGGGCTCTGCAGGGCCACTCTCAGGTGGGTCCTGTGTCCAGCGCGTCACTAAGCCCTGCGTCCAGCGAGTCACTAAGCCCTGCGTCCAGCGAGTCACTAAGCCCTGCGTCCAGCG